>NC_083872.1:44796683-45097516 GCF_032452875.1 Bos javanicus | reverse complement strand
GGTCAAAAAAGTCAGTGGTACCAGGCTTGTGCCAATCTTGAATCAGTGACTCTCATGCAAATTCCTTTTGTTGCTTTGTATGTTGATGACATTATGATACAAGACACTGAGATTATTTAATCAGTCTTGCAAACGCCAATACCTACAGGAACAAGCCAGTAGCTCAAATGAAGGAAGCAGGGAGTAATGGGAACTGTGGCAAAATGGGAAGCATACACTTTGTCTAAAGTGAGCAGTGACCCAAGCATAGCTGATATGCTTCCTTAACCATATGCAAGTACCTTCCTTTACCCTATGCAAAGGAAGGCTTATCACTGCTAAAGTTTTAATTTTTCAGGAAAAATTTTAAAACTGTACTTTTATGTAAACTTTTTTTTTTTTTTTTGCAATATTGGCCATTTAAAAAATACAATGAAGGCCAAACAAAACATATCTGTCAGTCACCAGCTTGAGGCTTCATTGTATGATATTTATTGAGTGGTAGTGGATTTTTTTTCTTAAAATATTTTAATCAAAATAATACCTGAGCATAGGTCTTACTACTGCTACTGCTAAGTCGCTTCAGTCGTGTCCAACTGTGCGACCCCATAGACGGCAGCCCACCAGGCTCCCCCGTCCCCCGGATCCTCCAGGCAAGACCACTGGAGTGGGTTGCCATTTCCTTCTCCAATGCGTGAAAGTGAAGTCGCTCAGTCACGTCTGACTCCTAGCGACCCCATGGACTGCAGCCTACCAGGTTCCTCTGTCCATGGGATTTTCCAGGCAAGAGTACTGGAGTGGGTTGCCATTGCCTTCTCAGAAGTCTTACTAAATAGTATACAAAAGCTTGGGGGTTCCCCAGTGGCTCAGTGGTAAAGAATCGGCCTGCAGTGCAGGAGATGAAGGAGACCTGGGTTCGATCCCTGGGTTGGAAGATCCCCTGGAGGTGGGCATGGCAACCCACTCCCGTATTCTTACCTGGAGAATCCCATGGTCAGAGGAGCCTGGTGGGCTACAGTCCACAGGGTCGCAAAGCATCAGACACAACTGAGCATGCACTCATTCACAGAAGAGCTTAAAACTAAATCAGCATTCCTCTGACCCCCTTCTCTCAGGCCCCACCCTGAGAGAGTTATATTTTCCTAAATAATACCACTGTTTCTTGACTTATCCATTTTAGAAATTATGTTTTTAATTAATGACTTAAAGAATGAACTCATTTACCATTAATTATATTTTTGAGATTTAACCACGGGTATCTTCAACTTTCCCCTAGTCATCCAGTTTCTTTCAACACTATTGAGAGCTGAATCAGTCAAGATTTGGTCAAAAACCATGACAATCCTTTAATCAGAGAGAATTCAATGTAAGAATTGTTTAAAATAATATAAAATGAACTGGAAAGGGCAAAAAGAAGACTCTAACACAGAGTTTCTCAAGTTCAATGCTGTTGGCATTTTGGGCTGAATAATTTTTTGCAGTGGGGGCTGTCCTGTGCATTGCAGGATGTTTAGCAGCATCGCTGGTGTCTCTTCATTAGATGCCAATGCACCCAGACTTTGGGCTTCCCTGGTGCCTCAGACAGTAAAGAACCTGCCAGCAATGTGAGGGACCTGGGTTCGATCCCTGGGTTGGGAAGATCCCTGGGAGGAGGGCATGGCAACCCACTCTAGTATACTTGCTTGGAGAATCCCCATGGACAGAGGAGCCTGGCGGGCTACATTCCGTGGGGTTGCAAAGAGTCAGACACCACTGAGCGACTAAGCACACAGCACACAACACCCAGACACAGACACACCCCTTGAATTGTGACAGCCAAAAACTCCACACCTCTGCTGGGGCTGCTCTCTGAGGGGGCACAATGAAACTGGTGCTGCAGGTGTTAGAAAAACTGCAAACTGGATTCAACTGCTACCAGAAAAGGGCCTGCAGCTCTGGAGGAGAAACTTTGTGGGAATGAGGCTCTCTGGAACAGGAAGGACCCTGGAAGGAGGAGTCATTTTTCCTCTTCCAGCCTTGTGGCCGCCCTCTAATACCCTCTATAGGCAGAGCCTAGCAGCGAGCCTGTCTGCAGAGAAGAAATGTGATGGACAGAGACACAGCTCTAGTGCCACAAAGGTGATGGAGAAGGTGGTTTGGGCCGAAAGTGCTGGCACAAGTGCCAAGCTCTGGACTAAATCTCTTGTGTATTATCCCATGTGATTCTAAACTTCTTGTGCTTCCTAATCACTGGGAATCTGAGATGAAATTGGAAAGGTAAGCAGGAGTAAAGAAAGGTCATAGTAAGTGGTTTGAACTTATTCCCAAGGAAAATAGAGAGCCATTGAAGACTTGAAGCAAAGGAGATACACATTTATAGACAACACATTGGATTCTCTTTCCTGATGGCTAATCTTATCCATTGTGAATTGCTCCTTCTGGTTTTGCTCTCAGTATAACCTGATTTCCAATCCAGGGGATATTTTCCTTAAACCCCTCCAGGACTGTTACTTGTCAGAGTTAATGGCTCCCTCCACTGGGTGCTCAGACCTTCTTTACGGGCTTCTTTGTCTTTGTTATTGTTGTTTAAATGTCTGTTTCTCCCACTAGACTGTTAATACCTCTATAGGAATTGTGTTTTATTGATTATTTTTGGCCACCTGCAGTCTAATGTATTAAGTGTTCCTTAAAGGCTTAATGGAAGGATGAACAAGCAGGAAGGCAAGAAGAAATCAAAATATAAATTTACTTGTTAACCTATACCTCTTAGACACAATAATTTTTCATGTGACAAATACACATAAAGGAAAAATATTCACAAAAATTATGGGATGTGGCCAATGTTACACTTAATTTAACTCCTTGAGAAATGTGTCCACCCAACTGACATACTCCAAGACACACACAGAAGTAATTCTGAGTTACAGACTAACACTCCGAATTGTTGTACTTGTTTGATTTCTGAACTCATTTTTCCTTCTCTCCTTTTGGACCCTTCCCACCTACAGTCTCAATCTAGGGCTCCCTAGTTGGGTGGTTGAGCTGATTTCTCCAGCCTCCCACTCTGACTTTCTTCACTTTCATTTCTTCCTCACAGCTCAGCAATTCTGAACACCCTCCAGACCAAATCTGACCCCAGTGCCTCTTTTCCATGGTTCCCACCAGAAACCACCGACAGGTTGAGGTGTCACAGCGAACAAAGCTTCACTTTAAAGTTAAGCAGACTGAAGTCAGTCCCACTGTAGCTCTGTGACTTTGGGAAAGTTATTCAACTTTCCTAGTCTTCCATATCCTCTTCTCCAAAGTGGCTAATAACGTCTATCTTAAGGGCTTGTTAAGAAAATTGGACTATATGTTACATGTAAAGTTCCAAGCATCAGGCCTGGTGTCTCAGGTGGGTTCCTAGAAACTGACGCTGAGAGATTTGCGTGTGGAGGTTTCATCAGGGAATGCCCTTGGGATCAACATCATGGGGCAGGAAGAAATAGGAATGGATGGAGAGGAAAGGAGTAGAATACAGTCACAATACAGCCTAAAGCTGGGAAGGTCCTTCACAGGTGTTCTGCCCTGCCCCCATTAGCCAAGGCATTGAAAGCTGACTTCCCCCAGGGAAGGAGCCATCTGTAACCTTGGATGAGCTGATGGTCCTCAGGTGAGCGCAATTCCTAGCAAGCAACTGCCAGCAGCTAACACCCGAGATTGGGGGCTGAAGCTCAGATCTGAGGCAGGTTTCTGGGCAGAGACACTGACAAATGGTGGTGTGGCAGGATACAAAAATATATTTGGTCTCCATCCCCAGTCTGGGGCACAGAGCTCCTGAAAGCCTTGGAATTTCCCGAGTGACAGGAGTATCTTTTGTTATCCTTAACAAGCCCCTTTGATCATACCTGTTGTTTAGTTGCTCATTCATGTCCGACTCTTTGCAACTGCATAAACTGTAGCCCGCCAAGCTCCTCTGTTCATGGGATTTTCCAGGCAAGAATACTGGAGTGGGCTGCCATTTCCTTTCTTCCCAATCCAGGGATAGAACCTGTGTCTCCTGCAAGTCTCCTGCACTGCAGGCAGATTCTTTACCAGTGAACCACCAGGAAGCCTGAGTTTATGCTAATCTGGCAATTTAGGGTGGGGCCCTAGATGTGACTGGTTCTGGGAAGACCAAAAAATTAGAGTTAGAACTTTGAGCCTCATCCACCAACCTCCAAGAAGGAAGAGGAAGGTGGGGGGCTAGGGGAAGGTGGGGAAGATTTGAGCTCTATAAAAACTCTTGAGTGATATTCAGAGAGCTTCTGGGTTGGGGAACACATTGATGTGCTGGGAGGTTGGCATGCCTCCTCACAGGACCTCCCCACAATCCCCTCACCCCATATGCATCTCTTGCCTCTGAATCTCTTCTATTTGGCTGTTTCTGAGTTTTTCTTTAGTAATAAAGTGGTAAGCACAAGTAAACTGTGTTCCTGAGTTCTGCGAGCCATCGTAGCAAACTGTGGAACCTAGGAAAAGAGTTCTGAGAACCTCTAATTTATAGCCAGTTGGTTAGATGTATAAATGGCTAGGAACTTACACCTGGTGTCTAGTCCTGTGCTTCTGAGTCTTTAAACTGTGAGATCTGCACCAACTCTGAGTAGTGTCAGTATTGAATTGCAGGACACCCCATTGGGGTCAGAGATTTCACTGGTGTCAAAGTCACCCTAGGTGGGTGTTGCGACCCGCCCCTCACCCCCTGCCCACCACCACCTCTAATAAACTTGATTCTCCTTTCCTTCTGCCTCGTGTCTAGAAATTCTTTTTCAACCAGCACAGGGACCATGACAGTGGGTGTAAATAAATGTAGTAGTTTTGTAAATTGAAAGAAAAATAAAAACAATGCTAAAATGTAGTGGACATTCAGTATTTCCTGAATGAGAAAATAAATGCTAACTCTGGGTACAAAAACCTTGACCATAGTTGTTGTGTGAAATAAAACTATCTCCTGCCGTATCAATAAACAAGAAATGTCACAGCCATCAGCGATTTCTGGCCATCGATTCTTTGGTGCTCAACCTTCTTTACGGTGAACTACGGCTCCCAAAGCTGTGATCCAGCAGATGTCGTCACCCCGCCTTGGTGACTGCTGAGGAGCTGGGGTGGGGAATGTAAGAAGCAGCCATCTGCCACTCCCCAAGGTGAACCAGGAAATAGGATTTGGCTCCAGGTAGCTGAGGTGCATATGAAAGGAATGCATTCAGGGAGCCCAGAGGCTTGCATCTTCTCTAAGAATGCTAAATTCCTTAATTTGAAGTCTGATCTTTGATGTTCAGCCTGCCTGCTCCCTTTGTTGTAAACTTGTATATAGCCTGACTCCTCCTCCTGCCTCCTGGGAGCAGTATTCTCAGAAATACTGAGATGCTGTCTACCAGACTTGGGAGTCCTAAACATTCCCATCAAATGAAATAACTCTACTTTCAGGTTGGAGAGGAAATGGCAACCCACTCCAGTATTCTTTCCTGGAGAATTCTGTGGACGGAGGAGCCTGGCAGGCTACAGTCCATACAGTCCATGGGGTTACAGAGGGTCAGACAGGACTGAACGACTAACACTTTCACTTTTCAGGTTGTGACTGTATTTTTTAGTCCACAGTTGATTCTATCCACTTCTGATATACTTTTAATTATACCTGGGTGGGGTTAACTCATGATGAAAATATCAAAAAGGATGTGAAAGCACTTCAATCTAAAAATGAAACCAGAGGTTACAAAATGGAGAAAATCACACACACATAAGCCTTGACGAGAACCGAACTTAAGAGAACTGAGAGATTGATTTCCCTGTAAATACCTGATTTACAGACGACCAAGACTTATCTCCTGACAAATGAAAACCATCCAAGAATCTCTCCCTGTCCGTTCTCAAGCCAGTCAACTTACCGCCTGGACTCTGGCTAGACCTCCCCTCTTTGCATTGAAAGTGAAAAGTGAAAGTCGCCCAGTTGTGTCCAACTCTTTGTTCGGACAGTCCATGGAATTCTCCAGGCCTGAATACTGGATTGAGTAGCCTTTTCCTTTTCCCAACCCAGGGATCAAACCCAGGTCTCCCGTATTGCAGGCAGATTCTTTACCAGCTGAGCCACAAGGGAAGCCCATTCCTTGCCCTTAAATACAGCCCACCCCAAACTCTGAACAGATTTACCGGCAGCTTGCTACAGCAAGTGTTCCCTGAAGTGCAATTCCTCTGCTATTCCAGAATGAATGCAATTTCTGGTCATTTGAGCTTGCCTTTTATGTAGGTAAACAAAGTTAAAGACTGACCCCTCACAATGGAATAAAAGCCATAGTCTGGCAGTTTTATAAACACGAGCTAACTTTAAAATGCGTGTGTTTTGTCACAGTTGCAAATAACCCCTCTCAGGAGGTAATGGTAAGATGGTTCCATGGGGCTGGGGAGAGAGATATTGAGGAAACCAAGTAGCATGATTAACTCAACTCTGTACACCTGAGACCTCTGGGCAGCAAAAGGAACACTTCTCAGTCCCTGTCCAGTGTGTGTCCTGTTCTCTGTTCAGCTCAGCTGGGTGCCATATACTCACCCCTCTGGGCCTCACTCTGCGCTGTCGCCTCTCGGCCATCTCCAGCAACAGGGGTTTTGTATACACAGAAGAGGATTCTCAGTGTCTGCCTGTGATTTCTAAGCGTTCACCACCACCCCCACCTTCCCACCCCCAAGGGCATGGTCCCATTATACTTCTAAAGAGATTCGCATTGCTCCCCTGGGTCTTCCTGCCAAAGCCAGTGCCGCTGCTCTTGTGCAAAAGGCATATTTCCTCTTGCTTGCCTGTGAGCTCTACCTGTGCTTGGCTGCAGAGATGCTGCAGGGCTTTACAGCCATCCTGTCCTTTGGCCAGCCGAGTAGAACTTCCAGGCGGCACATGACCTGCAAATGCTCTCATTTAGTCTAGATTCAGTCACAGGGATCAATTCAATAGGTAAGGAACAAGAGATACAGGAAATACAGCACAGTACCAAGGCCTGGATGAGGCAGGAGGTGATGGGTGAGTGAAAGATCACCCTGTCTCTCTCTTTTTCCAGCATCACTGTGGAACCTTAGACTAGGAACAGAGATTAAGAATGTTAAGGATGAACTAGTGTTGGTGTAGCTCATTGGGCGTGTCAAAAGAGCAAGAGGCATTCAGAATCCATGTGAGTGAGAAATTTCAGATCGGAAGATTCACCATTATTATCCAACTGAATAAAGACACTAATGTAGCCAGGAAAGTGTCAATATCCCAGGTGAAAGACGAAGGTTTGACTAACTGAAGGTCCTAAGGATATGATAGAGTATCTCAAAGATAAATTTCAATATAAAAGAGTAATAATTTCATCTACACATAGCATAAAAACATGCTACTAAATCTACTCTCAAAAGAAAAACTTTTTATACTCCACTTTCCCCTCTAGCTGATATCCCAAAAGAGCAGGCCTCAAAAGATCTATCTAGGGAATTCTCTGATGGTCCAATGGTTAGAATGCCATGTGTCCACTTCAGGGGACTCAGATTTGATCTCTGGTCAGGGAACTAAGATCCTGGATGCCACTCTGCATGACCAAAAAAAAGAAAGAAAAAAAGAATTAGAAAAATTCTGTCTATAGTCTGTCTCTAATTCCTCGCCTGATACTCTCTAGCATCCACTCCAATCAGCCTTCCCTCTCATCACTCTGATGAATCAAGGGCACCAAGGACCTCCACATGACTTAAACTAATGGCAGTTGCCCAATCAGCAGCCTTTAACGCCTTTGATCATTCCCTCCTTCTGGAAATGCTTTCCTCATTTGGTTTCTGCTACTGCTGCTACTGCTAAGTCACTTCAGTCGTGTCCGACTCTGCAACCCCATAGACGGCAGCCCACCAGGCTCCCCCGTCCCTGGGATTCTCCGGGCAAGAACACTGGAGTGGGTTGCCATTTGGTTTCTAGGACCCCGTATTTATTTGGTTTAGCTTTTATCTCTGTGGCTTCTCCTACTCTCCTGATGGCCACATCTTTTCTTCTTGGTCCCCTGGTTGTCTCACCTAGTCTCATCTTTCTGCTCAAAGACTCCCGACTTTGTACCTCCAGCCTACACCTCCCCCAAGCTCTGGACTTGTATCCCCAACTGTCTTCTCTTTACTTATGTATTTCTAATAGAGTTCTCAAACTTTATTCTGCTCTCTCATTCCATCCTACTTCTACCACCAAATCCCCTCCATCCAGTTTTCCCCTTCCCAAATAATTCCAATTACATTATTCCAGTTGCTTAGGCCCCAAAGCTTGAGGCCTCTTTAATCCCATCTTTAACCCCTCTCTTTCATTCATACCTCACATCCAATCTATCAGGAAATCCCATTGTATCTGCATATTTTCAAAATGTATGCACAATCTGATCACTTCTTGCCTCTCCTTTACTAACCCCCTGGTGGCCATAATCTCTCCCCTCTTAGTAACAACAAGGGTATTGCCTCCAAACTGATCATGTTACCTGTCTGCTCAAAATCTTTTTAGTAGCTGTCTATTTCTCCCAGAACAAAGGGCAAATTACTTTCAGGAAACTATAATACCCTATAAGATCCTGCCTTCTGTTACTAATCTGGTCTCTTCTGTTACTATTCTCTTTACTGCAGTTCTCTTGCTTGAACATGACAAGCATACCTCCACCTCAGGGCCTTTGCACTAGCATTTCCTTTGCTTAAAATGTTCTTCCCTAGAGGTCTGTATGGCTCACTCCTCAACTTTCTTGAGCCTGTTTAAATGTCATCTCCTCTATGAGATCTTCTCTGACAATGCAATTTAAAATGGTCATATCCCACCCCCTCTGTCGTCAAGATCCCAAATTCCCTTGCCCTCCCTTATTTTGTCTTTATAGTTCTTATTATATTTGATCATATCAGATACCATAAGTTATTTATTTACTTTATATTCTTTGTCTACCCTATTTTGTTCACTGAATCCCAGCACCCACAGCAAAGTCTGGTACATACAGCAAATACTGGTTTAATCAGTATTATTGAATGAATGAAAACTAGTTAAACAATTATATGTAACTATTAAATTTTAATGCAATTATTTTTATAGAACCATAATTCCATTATTTTTATGACATACCTTAAAACTAATCATTGTTATTAACTACGAATAATTATTTTCATTAACTCATTGTCACTTCACTGAAGGTTAAATAATCCTTTTCAGCAGACTCCAAAGTACCTGTCCTTTCTAAACTCGAGCAAGGGAAGCTCGCTATCTATACCCAAACACTGCCTGGATTTTAAATCATAATAACCAGCCTCTGTGACTCAAACACTGAAACAATATGGCTGCACACAGGGTCCTGGGATCAGGTTGCCATGGTAACCTCTGCTTTCATCTTCTCTGAGTTTAATTGTTCACTTCTAAAATCAGCATGTTTCCATTTTGCCAGGCCTCAGCTGGCAGGAAATTAAGTGACAGTGTTACTATTCATTATGATTATTTGCTAATGATAATTTATGTTTAGAAATATAATAGAATATAGGAAAAATAAGGTATTTAAAATTGCTTTTCAATCCACCTAATGCTGTTTTAAGTACTGGTTACTGGCTTTGCATGTTATTGAAACACTCTTTACTTTTTCGGCCACCCAAATACATTTCAGTCATGTTTGTATTCCAGTGTAAGATAACTGGACGTTGCTTCCTTGGTATGAACTCCATTAGGAGACTCAGCCAAAGAAAAAAGTTGATTGAGATAGTTTAAGTTGTGGTAAGTAATACCTTAGTTGTTAAAAAGAAAAAGAACCAATGAACATTTCTCCAATTTCTTGATTATTTGGAAAAAATAAGATAATCAGCGCTTAAAAATAATAAATCTATAGAAGCTCAGATAATCAAAATAAATGGTGACTTTCTTTGTATAACCCTTTCTATTTTCAGAAACATAATTACCTCTATGCTAAGTTGCTTCAGTTGTGTCCAACTCTGTGCGACCCCATAGACGGCAGCCCACCCGGCTCCCCTGTCCCTGGGATTCTCCAGGCAAGAACACTGGAGTGGCTTTCCATTTCCTTCTCCAATTAATGAAAGTGAAAAGTGAAAGTGAAGTCGCTCAGTCGTGCCCGACTCTTAGCGACCCCATGGACTGCAGCCCACCAGCCTCCTCCATCCATGGGATTTTCCAGGCAAGAGTACTGGAGTGGGGTGCCATTGCCTTCTCCAAATTACCTCTATACCTAGGTTAATTTTCCAATATAATAATGAAATAAATTTATCTCATTTTTCTGGTGGTATCTGTACTTTTCAGATCAAAGAGAGCCACTGACTCCACACTTAAATCTTAACTCAAAGGCTTAACAGATCCTGGAAGCCTAGATCAAGCCAGTGATAATGGACTTTAGAGGAAAGGAATGCAGACATGAAAGGTATTGACGAGATGGAATTTACTCATGACTGAAACAGGTGAGTGGCTTGGAGGGGTCAACCATTGAGTTAGGGATCTAACCTCAAGAAGATGGAGATCTCCCTTAGGGGACGTGGTCGAGCTAGGTGGAGGTCAGTAGGCTCTTGCTGTTACCAAGTCCAAGCTAGCTCTGCTTGCCACACAACAGGCCGGTAAGTCTACAGACAAGGTGTTGAGGCAAGAAATATTACCACAGACCAAGAAGATGGCAGGCTAATGTTTCAAAGAACCATATTGTGGGGTATGGATGCCAGGTTATTTTATATAATAGATATGTGGGAGCTGAGGAAATAAGTAAAAAGTCCATTAGTCTTGCAAATATCTCTTAGAATGGCAAGTCTTGGGGAGGGGATGTGTTAATTTTTTCCTTTCTGTAGCCGTGCACAGGTGGACAGGGTCCTGAACAAAGGCTCTGGTTTAATATTCAGGCAGAAGGGCAGGGTTCCCCCAGGCAGGCCATTATGGATAAACAGTCAAAGCAACATTTAAAGTAAAAGAAACAGATCTAACATGGAGTCAGAATTGGCTGTTTACTGCAATATTGTGGGAGAAGGTCAGATGAGAGGGCGAGAACTGCAACTAGATTTGGGAGTGAGCTAGACAGACCACAGGGACTCATTCAAGGATTGGTGAGAGTGGTAACTGGAGACTTGGCAAAGGCTACTTTCTATTCTGTTTTAAATACTTCTAGACAAACCCTGCAAAAGATATATACCAATTGAGGTAACCTGGGCATACAAATGGGACATGAGCCCCTAGGTCCAAGTCCTGGTCTCAACAGTCTCTAGATAGGAGGAATCTGTAGATCAGGAGAAGTGGAATTCATGGGGCTCAGTCTGCTGTCTTTTACTGTATTTTAGTCAGGGCTTGGGGTTGGGGATGATGAAGAAAGGGGAAAACAGCTAAGCATTCAAATGTCCAGCTTGTCTCTATATAAGGAATCTCCTGTTGCACCCTAGCAACAGACTTCTGCATTTTATTTTTTGCCTTAGTAATAGTGTAGTGTTAGTCTCTCAGTCATGACCAGCTCTTTGTGACCCCATGGACTGTAGCCCACCAGGCTGCTGTGTCCATGGAGTTTTCCAGGCAAGAATACTGGAGTGGGTAGCCATTCCCTTGTCCAGAGGATCTTCTCGACCCAGGGAAAGAACCAAGGTCTCCTGCACTGCAGGCAGATTCTTTGTCTGAGCCACCAGGGAAGCCCCATTTCTTGCCATACAGTTGTCTATTGGAGGTTTCAGTATATCAAACTTGCCCTAGGAAGTTATCTTTTTTACACCTTTTCATACTGTTCATGGGGTTCTCAAGGCAAGAATACTGAAGTGGTTTGCCATTCCCTTCTCCAGTAGACCACATTGTGTCAGACCTCTCCACCATGACCCGTCTGTCTTGGGTGGCCCATGAAATTAAAAGACGCTTGCTCCCTGGAAGAAAAGCTATGACCAACCTAGATAGCATATTAAAAAGCAGAGACATTACTTTGCCAACAAAGGTCCATCTAGTCAAAGCTATGGATTTTCCCAGTAGTCATGTATGGATATGAGAGTTGGACCATAAAGAAAGCTGAGCACTGAAGAACCGATGCTTTTGAACTGTGGTGTTGGAAAAGACTCTTGAGAGTCCTCTGGACTGCAAGGAGATCAAATCAGTCAATCCTAAAGAAAATCAGTCCTGAATATTCATTGGAAGGACTGATGCTGAAGCTGAAGCTCCAATACTTTGGCCACCTGATATGAAGAACTAACTCATTGGAAAAGACCTTAATGCTGGGAAAGATTGAAGGTGGGAGGAGAAGGGGACGACAGAGAATGAGATGGTTGGATGGCATCACCAAAGTGATGGACGTATGTTTGAGTAAGCTCTGGGAGTTGGTGATGGACAGGGAAGCCTGGTGTGCTGCAGTCCATGGGGCTGCAAAGAGTTGACACGACTGAGCAACTGAACTGAACTGAGGAAGTTATCAACACAGAGATACTAATTCAGGCTTTGGGCTTGGGTGAAACCCTATAGGAAGAATAGGTATAGTGAGAACAGAAAGGGCCAGAGGTGGAACCCTGGGGAACTCCAACATCTAGCACCAGAAAGAGAAACTGCATAAGGAACTAGGAAGCGTTTTCAGAGAAATAAGAAGGAAAATTTGGGGAGAAATGGTGTTCTAGAAGTCAAGGAACAAAGGTTTCAAGTAGGGAATAAATAGTGTTCCACTGGGCCAAATGATGCAGAGAGTAGCAGGGCCTGAAGAATCTGTGCATTTGGCAATTAAAAGGTGACCTTGGGGGCTTCCCTGATGGTCCAGTGACTAACACTCTGTGCTCCCAATGCAGTGGGCCTAGCCTCAATCCCTAGTAGGTACTAGGGTTCCACATGCTGCAACTAAGAACCGGATCAGCCAAAATAAATAATAAAGAAATAAATATTTTTTTAAAAAAGAAAGTGACCTTGGCCAAGCCAAGTTTTATTCTTTTAAGACAGAGATCAATGTTTGACTTAGAGTTGAGGATAGAAATCAGTGTTGAGCTGCCTGGAACTGAATAGGTATTGGGGGTGGTAGAAGAGTGGTCACAAAATTCAAGAATTTTTCTCAGTTCAAAAAATATATTTTCTGTAATATCCATGGATTGGGCGTCCCTGGTGGCTTAGAGGGTAAAGCGTCTGCGTACAATGTGGGAGACCCAAATTCGATCCCTGGGTCCTAGCAGGATGGGTGCTAAGTCTCTTTGGTTGTGTCTGACTCTTTGCAACCCCATGGACTGTAGCCCACCAGGCTCCTCTGTCCATGGGATTCTCTAGGCAAGAATACTGAAGTGGATTGCCATTTCCTTCTCCAGGGGATCTCCCTGACCCAGAGATTGAAACTGCATCTCTTATACCTCCTGTGTTGGCAGGCAGGTTCTTTACCAATAGGGCCACTGGGAAGCCCTGGTGTAATATATATATATATATATATATATATATATATATAAAATTTATATTGAAACTGTAGGTCTTAAATAATTTAATTTAATTTTTGTATATATAACGCAATAGATGCATGGAGGAGGGAAGATGAAAATAAGCCAAAATTTTCACTGTTCTTGCTGTAGGATAGTGAGTTTATGGGTGTGCCTCCCTTTTTCTTCTCTGTTTCCTTCTTATTCAAATGTTTAGTATTATGTTCATGTTACTTTAAAAGAAAAACTATTTTAAAGATAAAAAAAGTATAACTTGCAATGTAGTCACTGGCAGTTACTCCAAATGAATAAGGATGACAAGGATTGTTTTCAACCTTGTTGAAATTTTCACTTAGATATTTTACAGTATAGATGATTTGCATTTGAACACCAGCTAAAAATATAGGACCCTGAAACTGTAAACATACAGGTTTAAAACAGTAAGCTCTTAACCCTGCTGTATTTTAGACTCACGCAGATCTTTGGAAAACAAAATACTGATGCCCAGACCAATTACATCAGGATGTTCCTCTGAGGGTGAAGCCCAAGCTTGGGTGTTTTGTTTTAAGCTCCCCAGGAGCTTTTTCATGCAGCCAGAATTGAGAAGAGCTAGTTTAAGTTGCATAACAGGACTGTGTCTAAAAATCATTTCATTGTTTTTTTCTCCTCTCCACCCCCATTATTGGATCAGGTCAAGTCACACTAATACACTTTCAAAGCATCCTATACCATTCTTTCTGTCAGTCTCTAAATAACTGTGGACATATGTATTTATATCACTTTTCCATTCATGTCTGCTTCCCCTACTGATGAGTCAGGTGATGAAAGGGACTCTGATATAAAATGAGTTCTAAACCAGCTCCACAGTGTAGGTAATCAATAACCATCTGCTGAATAAACAAATCAGGGTCAAAATATTTACAGATTAGATGATGGGTGTGTTCCACACTCAGGAGAAAAGTGTCCCATTTTCCTTCCCAAGTGGGCCAGGCTGGCCTGAGAGGAGAAAGAGAGCCAGAGGGAACCAGAGTAAGGCTGAAGCTGGATGAATCACAAGTGAATGGAATACACATCCAGGTTTGCTGAAGTTTGGGGTTTACTAGACACAGGAAGCAATTTCAGAGAGAGGTGTGAAGAGCTCCCATCCCCAAGGCTGAGAGGCTGATTCCCAAGGTCAAATTCCTGAGCAGAGGGGACAATAAGGATACCTATGCTGTCCAGACAAGTTTCAAAAGGGCTCTTGAAACTCTGAGATTCTATGCCACTTATTTAAACAGTAACTGTCGGGTCAAAAATTTGGAAAGACTACAAGAAAGTACAAACTTTTTGTTTTCATGAATAAAATGCCCAAATCAGTGAATTGATGTTGTGTTTGTAAGATCCATGCTTCCTGAATGTGCACAAGTAAGGGGAAAGATAGATTGAGATAAATGATAAATATGATGCCTTACTTAAAGACCATCTTAAAACTGTAGTAGCTTCCAAAAATATAGTATGGAGGAGTGTGTTATGTAACTCTCATTTCTAAAGCGACTCAGATATGTGATTGATTGAGCGTTCGAAATAGTCAGTGGTTCAACAATTCAAAGGTTGATTCTAAATACATTCACGTATCACTGCAGATATTGCCTATCTAGATACAAAGACAGAACTCACTAAAGAATGTCAAGGACACATGAAGAACATTTCACAGACTGTAAATGAGGGGACAGTTTTGTCTTTATCTTTCTATAACCACTTACTTTTTTCATTTAAGACATTTGCATCATTTGGCACAGAAGCTTATAAATTAAAAAACCAATTAGCAAAGACACTTGAAACAAAGCTTTTAGAATTGTTTGAGACGGGAAAAAAGTGTAAAAATTCATTTTTGCATACAGAGCTAGAAATGAGAATTCTATGTACATTTTTGAGAGTCAAAAAGGATCATCATTTTCTGAGAACTTCACTGCATGGAGTATTTTTAATGTGGAATTGAAGCGAAGACAGGATTTTATCATTTCTAACTAGCTCAGGAGAAATTACTTGCAAAATGAAAGGCTTTCTCATTAATTACAATTCTGGTTTCTTGATGTAAAAATCAAGGATGTAAATCAGTGAAGCAAACCAAATGGGATACAGAGGCAATTCCTTTAATCAAAAGAACACAACAATAGAACAAAGAGTGGGCAGGCACTAAGTTACCTGATTTCTTTAAAGACTGTTAGTAAGATACAGTACACACAGGAAAGCATTCTTCCAATACCACAGATGTCCTTGCTCACAAAAAGCTTTCATACTGAAGCAAGGGACTAAACGGAGTGTCTTTCTTCTGCTGGAGTATGCAGTCTGGGTGGACATGTGACTGATGCTTTGCACCAGGCATACTGGATGTCACCTGATCTGTAGTTGCACACCCCACCTCTGGCACTTCTTTCTGAGCCTTCTGTGCTGCTTGCCCAAAGCCTTGCCGGCGACAGGAACCTCCAGATTTGCTTGCTTGCTTGCTGCCTGCTCTGCCCCTGTGTCTGCCACCAGCCTCTCCGCAGTGTGCCTGAGCTTGCGGCTGGCTTCCCGAGCAGCCCCATCAGCCTACTGGCCGTGACAAGAGCCCACAGGGACCGGCGGAAGACAATGCCCCAGCAAAGCTTGGAGTGCAGATGTTCGCCAGGCATCTGTATGTGACATCTATCCGCTCCCAAGCTGGATACCACCAAAGAATGAATAACACAGATGCCGCTGCTGTAAGAGCGAGCCAGGCAGAAGCAGGACAGAAGACACGCCCAGCAAAAACCTCAGTAATTATGTATCTGTCACCTGATTATTCTTACACATAAGAAAAGTAGTCCTGGGTGTGAAAGGGGACACCTGGATGTAATGCTAGTTTGAATCGTGGGTCTTCCATTAACCAGTTATGTGATCCTGGGCAAGGAATTGATATAATTTCTTCATTTCAGGGTTACTGGAAGAATTCAATGAGACCCCTCACCAGAGCTGTGGCAAGAGGCTTATGCTCTCCCAGACCACCTCTCAGGGGCTTTGGGTCAAACTGGTCTAATCCCATCTTTCCCTAGTTGCCCAGTTCACAAGCCTCAAGGCTCCAGTTCTCATGAGTGAACCTAGTACTGGGAGTATTCTTGAGCTAACTCAACACGTATTGTGCTGTGTGCTTAGTCACTCAGTCACGTCCCACTCTCTGTGACCTCATGGACTGTAGCCCACCAGGCTCCTCTGTCCATTGGGATTCTCCAGGCAAGAATACTGGAATGGGTTGCCATGCTCTCCTGCAGGGATCTTCCCAACCCAGAGATCAAACCCAAGTCTCCCACATTGCAGGCGGATTCTTTACCATCTGAGCCACCAGGGAAGCCCATGAATACTGGAGTGGGTGGCCTATCCCTTCTCCAGGGTATCTTCCCAATCAAGAATCGAACCGGGGTCTCTTTGCATTGCAGGTGGATTCTTTACCAGCTGAGCTACCAGGGAAGCCCATATTAAAGGCTCCTGTTATGTTGCAGGAATTGAGCAAACTGTGTACGTTTCCTGAACATATAGAATTTACATGTCAGATTAGAGAAATAAACGTTGATCAAATAATGATGCTAGTGAAAGAATAACAAGCTGGAGAAAACGCTGTGAAAAAGAAGCACAGGATGCTCTTGGAGTCAATATCAAGGATACTAGGGTTTCAGGGAAGGATTTCCCACAGAAATGCCCCATAAGCAGAGAATTGAAGAATAAGAAGGAATTAGCTGGATGAAGGGAAGGCTGGGGAAGAGGTGGCAAAGAGTGTGGCATTAGGAACTGAAAGAAGCCAAAGTAGCTGGCATGACTTGGGGACCATGTTTGGGAATTGGGCTCTTTCCTGAGAGCAATGGAAAATCACTAAAGGGTTATAAGCAGGGTGACAACAAAATGAGATTTGCATTTTAAAAACGCCACTGGATACTGTGTGAATAATATGTTGGCCAGATGAAAGAGTAGAAGAGGGGAGACTAGTCTGGAGGCTCTTGCCATGATGTGGCTGGAGCTGCTAATGGCCCAGCCTGCAGTGTGACAGTGCAAAGGATGAAGGCTGTGGTGACAGGGTTGAACAAGACAGGCTGGGTCTATGCCTTTGTGAAGCTTCTAGTATTCACAGCCGGGGTGAGTACTGAGTTCTATGAGTGCATGAAGCAGAAGTTCTAGAATACCCTGCTGACTCTCTCCCTTCCTGAGCCTGGAGCCTGGCCTTGAGACAGCCCTTCCAAGAATAAGCCCTGTTCCCTGAACCATCAATGAAGTTGATGGTTCATTGATAAATCAGTTTGATGATGACTTCTTGTTGGATTTCTCTTTTAAAATTTTATCTATTTGAAAAAGTGAGTACCTGCCAAACATCAAACTGGTCCAATTTCTCTATCATAGTTTTCTTTTCCAACCCCAAGCCCAGAATAGAACCTACTGACCACCCAAACTTTTCAGTTAGAACCTCAAACCATCACCAAGCAGGTCCTCAGAATCTGACCCACCCCAGTAAGGGTTCTGTGCCAAATGCCAGACGTCCTCCTGGTTAGACTGTTACTGAATCCCACTCGTTCCCAAGATACAGGAGCAGCTCTCCTCTAGGTTTCATTGCAAACCCTTAGTTCCAGCACTAGAAACTTGTGGAAAATAGGGTAATTGTACATCCTCATCTTGATATATTAATGACAAGTTTTGCTGAATTATTATTATCATGGTGAAACTGTTATAAAAATCTTTGCTAATGTACACAAAGGCAGAGAAGAGATACTGCTTTTGAAAAGCACTCAAACAAAATATTCGATATTCTTTTCTGCAAAGACAAACCATTGTGGCTTTCATTTTAGGTTTCAGAATGTAAAAAGAAAAGGAGATTCTGACCAAAACCCGGAACTTATGAAAATTACCAAGGAATGAAAACAGAATTTTAGAATAAGTGGTTGATATGACTTTTCCACCTGTACCATTCCATGTGGTAGAGTGCATAATGAAAGCAACTATGCAGGTTAACAGTGCCCTGCTGAATGATAGTTTGTGTTGATGGCGTCCTCACATCAACCAGTTCAGGTAAACAATAATGAGAAGCTTCAAGAGGAAAATAGGAGTCTGGTTCAGTTAAAATAATGATTAATTCACAACTGCAATACACACCTTGGGAAGTTTCACATAAAGAAGCTGGCTAGCTGTGCAGTAGGATGTACTGGGCCTATTTATCTCTGAGTTGAACTGCATCAGTGATGTGGGCTGTGGGGTACTGACTCTATTCTTAAAAGACTTGGGTCTTCCAGAACTGAGTTTTATAATAATTGGTCTTTACAATTGAAAAGAAATTCTTACACAAAAATAGGATCCCTTCTTCCCCCCTCAAACACATACTTGACCATCTCTCTTCTAATTTCTTTAGGAAACTAACACAAGATACATGGGAATTAAAAACAATAACTTCTACTTCTGGCTCTCCTTCTGATCTTTTGTATGATGGCAGAGCAGCTCAAAAACTTCAACATCTAAATTAAAATTTGGCTTTTAATTTGTGCTCAAAAGCCAGAAACGTGCAGGTATTACTGAAATGACTGATGTGTGACCCATGGTTTTTCCACATTAGGCGTGAATACAGGACTATCTTTTGGTTTGTGATTCATACAACTGCCTCTGCAGTTTTCCTCTAGGAGTCAATGAGGAAAGCAGCTATCAATCTGAGCTACCAGTCTGATTTTCCTTCTCTGTCCTTGGTCACATCCCTGCCACACACTGGATCACAATCTGTCCTTAAGACAGACCACAAAGTGGCGGACAGTTATTTAGACATTCACAGCAACTAAATCAAACCCCTGCCAGGCAAGGTAATCTATTGCTCTGTGACCAGATGCTGCAGTGACAAAATCCGGCAAATGATCAGTTGAGTGTGGATCTGGGGAAATGGCACTGGCAGCATCCTCCTGGTTCTGGGAGGGACAGTGTGGGCTGGTGGAATAAGAAGTTACTATGGAGTCAGGTTGAATTGGGTTGCAATTTTTACTGAGCCTCCTATCAGCTGGAAGGCCTTAAACTGTTAATCTTTTTGAGCTTGAACATTCTTGTCTGCAAAATGGAAAGACAGTAAAATCTACTTTGTAGATTGTTGCAATACTTTGAGATAATATATATAAAATCTTATCACAGAGCTTGGCACATAGCAGGCAGTTGGTAAAATGTAGCTTGTTTCTGAGACTCCCTTTCCATCTATCCTCCCACTGTGGTCAGAAGATTCCTTCCTTAAACATAATTGTTGCTGCTGCTGCTGCTGCTGCTAAGTTGCTTCAGTCGTGTCCAACTCTGTGTGACCCCATAGACAGCAGCCTACCAGGCTCCCCCGTCCCTGGGATTCTCCAGGCCCAAGAATACTGGAGTGGGTTGCCATTTCCTTCTCCAATGCATGAAAGTGAAAAGTGAGAGTGAAGTCGCTCAGTCGTGCCCGACTCTTCGCGACCCCATGGACTGCAGCCCACCAGGCTTTTCCGTCCATGGGATTTTCCAGGCAAGAGTACTGGAGTGGGGTGCCATTGTTTGCCTTTTTTGGGGGGGGCATAGTCACATCTATCCAAGGAGACTTCCCTGTAGCTCAAATGGTAAAGAATCTGCCTGTGAGGCAGAAGACCTGGATTTGATCCCTGGGTTGGGAAGTTCCTTTGGAGAAGGGAATGGCAATTCACTCCAGTATTCTTGCCTGGAGAATTCCATGGACAGAGAAGCCTGGCAGGCTACAATCTGTGGGGTTGCAGAGTCGGACACGACTGAGTGACTAACACACACACACACACACACATCTATCCAAGAGAAGTCCCAATGACTCAAGAGGTAAAGAATCTGCCTGCAATGCAAGAGATGCACGTTTGATTCCTGGGTTGGGAAGATCCCCTGGAAGAGGAAATGGCAACCCACTCCAGTATTCTTGCCTGGGAAATCCCGTGGACAGAGGAGCATGGTGGGCTACAGTCCATAGGGCCAAAAGAGTTGGACACGACAGAGCATGCACGTGCATGCATGCATGCATTCACTTATCCAAATGTATCTGCCTGGTCTAGTCACTCTCATGCAAATGATTCTTACTTATTCTAGCCTGAGTTTCCTCCCTGGCCTGAAAAGTCCTTCTTTTTTACCTCTGTCTATCCAAATTCCTCCCATGTTTGCATTTGGTTGGTTGGTTGGTTTTTTAAACCCACTGCAAGTCCTACTTCCTTCTTTAGAGGAAGCCTTACTCACTGACCTCCCTGTGTATTTATAAGGCACCTACAGGTAATCTGCCAGAGAAGGCAATGGCACCCCACTCCAGTACTCTTGCCTGGAAAACCCCATGGACAGAGGAGCCTGGAAGGCTGCAGTCCATGGGGTCGCTGAGGGTCGGACACAACTGAGCGACTTCACTTTCACTTTTCACTTTCATGCATTGGAGAAGGAAATGGCAACCCACTCCAGTGTTCTTGCCTGGAGAATCCCAGGGACGGGGGAGCCTGGTGGGCTGCCGTCTGTGGGGTCGCACAGAGTCGGACATGACTGAAGTGACTTAGCAGCAGCACAGGTAATCTGCACCTCACAAACCATACCAGAATTTCCTATGTGCTAATCTCCTCACCAACAGATGGTAAATCCCCTAGTTCAAGGATAGTATCACAAACTAATCTGTGTCTACCATGGTTTTCAGTAAAATTTTGACCATGTGACAGACTCTTACATTTCTGTTAATGGACTCACCATAGGGTATTCTCTCTTTATGTTGACTTTACTTGATTAGTAAGTACTTGTAATATTCATGCTTTCATTGGAGTTGAAATATAGCTTTCAATAAAACAGAGGTAGAATCGTGTTTAAAGTCAACTGCAACTGCAGTTTCTATCTATTCCTAATAAAAAATTAGATTTGTGAGACTTAAAAGTATTCCAATAGCTGTTTTTTGTTCCATCCTTTTCCTCCAATAGGAATAACTTAAAGCCATCCAAGGCCTAAAATAAATGAATGAATGTGTGCATGAATGAAAGAAGTGGAGGGATTCTGAACAAGAATTCAGAACTTCTTACCTGCAAAAGCTTGGAACATTTGATTAACCACATAGAAAATCTTTTAGAAAGAGCTAGCAGCAATCTTCTGCTAGGCTTCCTTATTATTCTAAAGGGATAAGATATTTCCACAAACAATTATTTGTAATTTAGTTTATGATATTCTAAAGCATCTCCAAAGCAAATTAATTTTCATTTACTTAATGGTTTAAAAATAAGTGGAGTCCATTTTAAAAGTAAACTAAAAGCTTACTTTCAGCAAAATGGAATAATAACCCCTTTGTCTGATCACAAGAATGCCAAGCCTTATAGCTCTATATTGACTGAATAAAGGTGTATAATATGGTGCATGCAAAATAAAGGCTCTGTGCAAGAGAGAGTGCCAGACTTAAGTCAGAATCTTTGAAGGGTGAGCTAACAACATCTATGGCTGACAGAAATAAAGAGTAAGTGAGGGTTCCTCAGTTGTAGATAATCCAGATTTGACTGGAGAGCAGTTATCTGTGGTCAATAATTATCAAGTAGAATCCCAGAAATCAAGTAGCAAGAAAGAGTGCCATCACAAGAGAAGTGGATGATGGGACTCTGACCCTGGAAACACCTCTCAATTCTGATTGTACTTTGAACCACCTGGGAAGAGTTAAAAAAATCATATCAGGCTATCAGTCCCATAGATCCTGATTTAATTGGTCATCGGGGGATCCTGAGCATTGTGTGTGTGGGGGGGTGTATTTTGTGTGTATATTTTGCTCTGTTTTAAAATTTCTCAGGCAATTTTACTTGGTAAACAGCATTGAGAACCAGTGGTCCAGGTTAGTTGCAACATGCTTAATTTTCGTGTTAGTCGATCAGTCATGTCCAACTCTTCGTGATTCCATGGACTACAGCCTGCCTGGCTCCTCTGTCCATGGAATTCTCCAGGCAAGAATACTGGAGTGGGTTGCCATCTCCTTCTCCAGGGGATCTTCCTGACCCAGGGATTGAACCCAGCTCTCCTTCATTGCGGGAAGATTCTTTACTGTCTGAGCCACACACACACATTTTTTAAAAAGAGTTAAACAATTAAATAACTGATATTTACCGAAGTTATGGCCCAAGATAATGACGATTGCAGCTAACATTTATTTACTAGGCATTTACTCTAAAATTATTTCTGACACTAAAATCTTAGTATTTACTGAGAGGTTACCATATTCCACGTACAACAACCCTATGAGTTGTATGTTTTATCATTATCCCTATTTTTCAGATAGGAAACTAAGACACAGAGAGGCTAAGTAACTTGCCCATGGTCACACAGCTAGACAGTAGTAGAGCTGACAAAGGAAACCACGTCTGTCTGAAACAAACCCTGTCTGGTAACCATCTCATGATACTGGCTCCTGATGAGTTTTATCTAAAAAAGCAACCTTCTTTTCTAGCAGTTATGCCAAATTAGTCTGAGTATTTGATGGATAGTGTTATCCTTTTCTACTTAAATATGCAAAACCATAGAATCAGCAAGGAATCTCAATCCAAAGTCTAGCAATATATGCAGAAAAACTGAGAATGAATTGCGCATTTAACTGAGAAAATTTCTGATGGACACTATTTCTTTTACTATGGCATAGAAACACTTACAATATATATTAATGATCTAGTATCTATTTTAAAAATTAAATTCATTTGTGGGTCAGATTTTTATTGTCCTAAACTAATACCTCTTCAAAATGAGACTCCCAAGTTCTATCCTAGCAAGCTTACTTCTGACGAAGACATTCAAGAAATGGTGTTCAAGAACAGGCATATTCCCTACCTTCCTTCCCCTCTTACATCCACTCCCCTACAATACCCTCCCACCTAAACTTGGAATTAATCAAAATGTATCTAAATTCTATGATCAAGTAGCAGTGGGAAAAGTGACTTACTTTCCAGGTCTGAAAGCCTGACCTCTATCTTTTAACCTTGCGGTTTAAAGCCCTTGCTTGTCAGCCCTTGCGGTTTAAAGCAGATTCCCTCCGTGATTTATTTATGTGATTTAAGGATTATGATTGAGATGCTAATATCAGCTGATGACTCTTTTTTTTTTTTTTGAGATAACAAAATTTTATTTACATCTATTTCCATTTAATATATCACATCTTCAGGACAGTGATGACTCTCTTGAATGCCACCAGAGAATTCCCATTGCTGAGCAGTCAGTTGTCTGTTCCACAGCAGGAGCCTTAATCAGACTGAAGAAGACGAGTGTCACTATCACTTGCTTAGTAGCATGAATCAGCACAAGAATTGGTTTGGACATAATTCAGATAACAAACATATGAACTGCTTTCCTAGTAGGGGAGCTTAGCATACACAAAACCATAATGTTTTCATGGCTGATACCTGATAGGTTAAGCAAAGTATTTACTATGTAGTTTGAGTATTTCTAAATTAACATTGAATTTGCATTATTTTATTATGTTTTAAGAAATATGCTGGGAGATTTTTCAAGTCATTTTGATCGACTTATGATTCGAGAAGGATGATTTTATATACTTCTGGGCTTCTGGCCAATACTTTGATAGGCTGACAATCAAATCTGACTTTGGCCTGGTTTCTAAGCAAGACTTTGGGTGTGCTAAAAGCCAATAAATGCACTGTGTCTCTTACTGCCCTCTGTTGGCTGGAGTGAGGACTGCTGGTTGGAGTAGAATTCAGTAACCTAAGATTTGTTTCTAGCAGGAGATGTGCAAGGCACTTCACTTCATACAGGTCAACTTCCAGACCAGTCTGATTGTAAGATTTGACAGTAGGATTAATTGGTGCCCACCATTCCAATCCCGAAGAAAGGCAATGACAAAGAATGCTCAAATTGCCCCACAATTGCACTCATCTCACACGCTAGTAAAGTCATGCTCAAAATTCTCCAAGCCAGGCTTCAGCAATATGTGAACCGTCAACTTCCTGATGTTCAAGCTGGTTTTAGAAAAGGCAGAGGAACCAGAGATCAAATTGCCAACATCCGCTGGATCATGGAAAAAGCAAGAGAGTTCCAGAAAAACATCTATTTCTGCTTTATTGACTATGCCAAAGCCTTTGACTGTGTGGATCACAATAAACTGTGGAAAATTCTGAAAGAGATGGGAATACCAGACCACCTGATCTGCCTCTTGAGAAATTTGTATGCAGGTCAGGAAGCAACAGTTAGAACTGGACATGAAACAACAGACTGGTTCCAAATAGAAAAAGGAGTACGTCAAGGCTGTATATTGTCACCCTGTTTATTTAACTTATATGCAGAGTACATCATGAGAAACGCTGGACTGGAAGGAACACAAACTGGAATCAAGATTGCCGGGAGAAATATCAATAACCTCAGATATGCAGATGATACCACCCTTATGGCAGAAAGTGAAGAAGAACCCAAAAGCCGCTTGATGAAAGTGAAAGTGGAGAGTGAAAAAGTTGGCTTAAAGCTCAACATTCAGAAAACGAAGGTCATGGCATCCGGTCCCACCACTTCATGGGAAATAGATGGGGAAACAGTGGAAACAGTGTCAGACTGTATTTTTCTGGGCTCCAAAATCACTACAGATGGTGACTGCAGCCATGAAATTAAAAGACGCTTACTCCTTGGAAGGAAAGTTATGACCAACCTAGATAGCATATTCAAAAGCAGAGACATTACTTTGCCAACAAAGGTTCGTCCAGTCGAGGCTATGGTTTTTCCTGTGGTCATGTATGGATGTGAGAGTTGGACTGTAAAGAAGGCTGAGCGCCGAAGAATTGATGCTTTTGAACTGTGGTGTTGGAGAAGACTCTTGAGAGTCCCTTGGACTGCAAGGAGATCCAACCAGTCCATTCTGAAGGAGATCAGCCCTGGGATTTCTTTGGAAGGAATGATGCTAAAGCTGAAACTCCAGTACTTTGGCCACCTCGTGCGAAGAGTTGACTCATTGGAAAAGACTCTGATGCTGGGAGGGATTGGGGGCAGGAGGAGAAGGGGACGACAGAGGATGAGATGGCTGGATGGCATCACTGACTCGATGGACGTGAGTCTGAGTGAACTCCGGGAGTTGGTGATGGACAGGCAGGCCTGGCGTGCTGCGATTCATGGGGTCGCAAAGAGTTGGACACCACTGAGCGACTGATCTGATCTGACAATTATTTCTAGGGATGAACCCATAGCAAAATACCTGCACATGCATTTTTTTCATTTCACAAAAACCTCCTCACCTTGCAAATAAGAAGCAGAAGCTAAATTCCACACATCACCAAGTAGCTTCTCCTTCATATAATTAAAGCAAACATGGAGATTTTTCTACACCGTATTTCTTCTGCTTACTACTTCTCACTTTTCTAGGTTAAAAGAAATCTTTGGTAACCACTCGTCTTTCACAACGGAACGTCACTAAATATTTTTTAACGATGATAGAAATAGAAACAGAGGAGATTGTATAGAGGTAACAATCAGGCACAAATAGTTTAAAGTGATTATCCAGTGGGTGTGGGGCTGGAAATGGGGTGAGAAGGGAGACAGAAGACTTTTACTTTGATTTTAGACTCTCTTGTTATGTAATAGTTTTATCATTATCTTTCTAAACTTCCAAATCTTTTATAAATAGTTTAGTTCAGAGACAGCAGAAGAAATATTTCTGTGCCTGGGTAGTGACAGAGTGTTGTGGCAGGTAACTTAGTTAGGGTAGAACAGCTGCTATAAAAAAAATTAAGCCCCAAATGGACAATGACCCAGACACCATAGAAGTTTACTTCTCTCTTTCAGAGCAAGGCAGTTCCAGGTGAGTGAGGTGGGACTGCAAAAATAGAAGGAAAGGGAGGAAGATAGGCTGTGTTACATATAGTCATTCAAGAACCCAGGATGGCAGAGGCTCCACCATCTTCAGCACATGGTTTTTAACGTCACCTGAGAATCAACACTGAGCGGGTAGGATGGGAAATGACATGGAGAACTACGCATGCGAGGATTTTTAGGGGTCATTACTCCTGCTCACATTCCATTGATTGGAAATCAGTCAGTTGGCCACACCCAACTGCAAGGGAGACTGGGAAATATGGACCAGCCGAATACTGCAAAAGTAGAGAACCACATGGAGCTCTGCTTAGCAGATAGGCATTCTAACCCAAAGGATTACCATATATTCTTCTAGGATCCCTGTTTTTGGGGACCCATAGTCAAATCTAAGGATACTTGGACAAAACCCAAAGACAAGATGTAGAACATCTTCTGTGGCACATCCCCACCTCTGAATTCAGCTGAAGTTGAATGGTTCCCATGCTCACTGCTTGTGTGCCACCTGGAGTGCCCCTGTAACTCTCAGTTCTGCCTCTGGGATTTTTCTGAAACCACAAGAGTTTCCTCAACTAGTGCAGGGCGGTCCAAAAGTATAGAGGAATTAATACCCTGGGGACAAACCTAAACCAATGGTGGACAAAGCAGGTGGATTCTAAGGTACATCTTAGGTACATTCTAAGGTACATTCTTGGGTTTTCATAGTTTCCAGTGGAGCTGAACCCCAGACCCTCTGCACTAGTACCCAACCCAATAATGTACTACTTATGAACTTTTTCCATCTCTGTCACTCTCTGCTTAAGCTCTCTTTCCTGCTTCCTCAGGTCACCTCCCAAATGAAACACTTGAACTCAAGACAACTTACAGTCCCAGGCTCTGCCTTTGGGAAGAATGACCCAAATTAAGACAGAAGAGGAGTTAAAATGCTTGCCTTCAGCTTCTCAAGAAAGCAAACTCCAGGAATTTAGGAACCCACTCTGTGACAGGATTGAGGAAGGATTTGTTCCCTATTTTGGAATCCTAGGCTTGAATCTGCAGAGGTTATTGCTGGTTCAACTTGCAAGTGTACTGAACAGATACCTGACTTACTCCCAAACAGTTGATAACATTCTCTAACAGAGGCAAGTGTACGCTTGAAAGAATAAGGTCCCTTGGGGACTGCAAGAGCCACATAGTCTAGGCAATTTGTTTGCAAGGAACAGAAAGCCTTTCAGGGTGGCTTAAGGAAAGAGTTTTAGTATGAGAATACAGGGGACTTCCAAAGCACTCAATTGCAGTAAGTGTGGTCAGACCACACAGTAACTGGAAATCACTGGACAGTTATTTGCTGTCTCTGTCTATCCAGGACAACATGTTCTCTCAACTCTGCTCTATGTCCACTTTGGTCTTTGAAGTCTAGCTTCTGGGCATGGCTCTCAGTTTCTTAGTTTCTACCTTAGAATTATATTTCATGTGGCTTTGCATCAAAAAAAATGCACCAACTGTGGCCCAAACACTATGTAACCATAATTTAGTGCCTACCTCTTCATCTGGAGTTTAGTGTATGTGGGGTTTGAGGAGATGGAAGCCAAACTAGAAAAAGAAGATGGATGTGGCAGGAAAATTGACTTTTTTGGGGGGGGATGGCTGCGAGGGCTTCTCATTGTGGTGGCTTCTCTTGTGGAGCATGGGCTCTAGAGTGTGCAGGCCCGTAGAGTATGCAGGATCTAGAATAGTTGTGGCACACGGGCTTAGTTGCCCTGCAGCATGGGTGATCTTCTTGGACAAGTGATCAAACCTGTGTTCCCTGCATTGGCAGGATTTTTAACCACTGGACCACCAGGGATTTCCCAGGGTGGGTATATTTTTGATATGGAAACTAGGGTAGAGCGACCACAGCAGAAGAGATCACTTTAGTTATGACAGGCCAAAGCAAATTAGAATGGTAGCTGGAGAAGGTCTAAGATTAAAGAAATAAGACTGGAACTGGATGATGAAAGGAACAGAGGCAAGTTATGGCATATGTGTTAGAGAGCAATGGTGCCATGCTACAACAGGTATGTATCTGTGGCTACAAGTAATAGAAAGACCAAGTCTGGCTTAAACAATAAGAATATCTAATTATGTCACCTAAGAAACCTGGAGATAGGCTATTCAAGAATTGGTTAATAAAAGAGGTCAAAGATGTCACCTCTCTGGGTTGGCTTCTCTGTCATTCTCTGGGTATTACCCTAAGGGTCAGACCATGACTGCTGTAACACCAAATGCTCCCATATGAAAGGCAGGGACATTTTTATTTTTTTGGTAACTGTCCCTTTTATCAAGAGTTAACCCTTCTTCAGATGTTCACAGCATCCTTCCCTTCATGTTTCATTGCGCAGAGTAGGGTCACATACCTAATCTTTAACCAATTACTTGCAAAGGGAAATTCCACTATCAGATCAGATCAGTCGCTCAGTGGTGTCCGACTCTTTGCGACCCCATGAATCGCAGCACACCAGGCCTGCCTGTCCATCACCAACTCCCGGAGTTCACTCAGACTCACGTTCATCGAGTCAGTGATGCCATCCAGCCATCTCATCCTCTGTCGTCCCCTTCTCCTCCTGCCCCCAATCCCTCCCAGCATCAGAGTCTTTTCCAATGAGTCAACTCTTCGCACGAGGTGGCCAAAGTACTGGAGTTTCAGCTTTAGCATCATTCCTTCCAAAGAAATCCCAGGGCTGATCTCCTTCAGAATGGACTGGTTGGATCTCCTTGCAGTCCAAGGGACTCTCAAGAGTCTTCTCCAACACCACAGTTCAAAAGCATCAATTCTTCGGCGCTCAGCCTTCTTTACAGTCCAACTCTCACATCCATACATGACCACAGGAAAAACCATAGCCTCGACTGGACGAACCTTTGTTGGCAAAGTAATGTCTCTGCTTTTGAATATGCTATCTAGGTTGGTCATAACTTTCCTTCCAAGGAGTAAGCGTCTTTTAATTTCATGGCTGCAGTCACCATCTGTAGTGATTTTGGAGCCCAGAAAAATACAGTCTGACACTGTTTCCACTGTTTCCCCACCTATTTCCCATGAAGTGGTGAGACCGGATGCCATGACCTTCGTTTTCTGAATGTTGAGCTTTAAGCCAACTTTTTCACTCTCCACTTTCACTTTCATCAAGAGGCTTTTGAGTTCCTCTTCACTTTCTGCCATAAGGGTGGTGTCATCTGTATATCTGAGGTTATTGAGATTTCTCCTGGCAATCTTGATTCCAGCTGGTGTTTCTTCCAGTCCAGCGTTTCTCATGATGTACTCTGCATATAAGTTAAATAAACAGAGTGACAATATACAGCCTTGACGATCTCCTTTTCCTATTTGGAACCAGTCTATTGTTCCACATCCAGTTCTAACTGTTGCTTCCTGACCTGCATACAAATTTCTCAAGAGGCAGATCAGGTGGTCTGGTATTCCCATCTCTTTCAGAATTTTCCACAGTTTATTGTGATCCACACAGTCAAAGGCTTTGGCATAGTCAATAAAGCAGAAATAGATGTTTTTCTGGAACTCTCTTGCTTTTTCCATGATCCAGCGGATGTTGGCAATTTGATCTCTGGTTCCTCTGCCTTTTCTAAAACCAGCTTGAACATCAGGAAGTTGACGGTTCACATATTGCTGAAGCCTGGCTTGGAGAATTTTGAGCATGACTTTACTAGCGTGTGAGATGAATGCAATTGTGCGGTAGTTTGAGCATTCTTTGGCATTGCCTTTCTTTGGGATTGGAGTGAAAACGGACCTTTTCCAGTCCTGTGGCCACGGCTGAGTTTTCCAAATTTGCTGGCATATTGAGTGCAGAACTTTCACGGCATCATCTTTCAGGATTTGGAATAGCTCAACTGGAATTCCATCACCTCCACTAGCTTTGTTTGTAGTGATGCTTTCTAAGGCCCACTTGACTTCACATTCCAGGATGTCTGGCTCTAGGTCAGTGATCACACCATCGTGATTATCTGGGTCATGAAGATCTTTTTTGTACAGTTCTTCTGTGTATTCTCGCCATCTCTTCTTAATATCTTCTGCTTCTGTTAGGTCCATACCACTTCTGTCCTTTATTGAGCTCATCTTTGCATGAAATGTTCCTTTGGTATCTCTGATTTTCTTGAAGAGATCCCTAGTCTTTCCCATTCTGTTGTTTTCCTCTATTTCTTTGCATTGATCGCTGAAGAAGGCTTTCTTATCTCTTCTTGCTATTCTTTGGAACTCTGCATTCAGATGTTTATATCTTTCCCTTTCTCCTTTGCTTTTCGCTTCTCTTCTTTTCACAGCTATTTGTAAGGCCTCCCCAGACAGCCATTTTGCTTTGTTGCATTTCTTTTCTATGGGAATGGTCTTGATCCCTGTCTCCTGTACAATGTCATGAACTTCATTCCATAGTTCATCAGGCTTATTCATTGTTGTATTCTTAGAATCAGAGAAGGCAATGGCACCCTACTCCAGTACTCTTGCCTGGAAAATCCCATGGACGGAGGAGCGTGGTAGGCTGCAATCCATGGGGTCACTCAAGTCGGACACGACTGAGCGACTTCACTTTCACTTTTCACTTTCATGCATTGGAGAAGGAAATGGCAACCCACTGCAGTGTTCTTGCCTGGAGAATCCTAGGGACGAGGGAGCCTGGTGGGCTGCCATCTATGGGGTCGCACAGAGTCGGTCACGACTGAAGCAACTTAGCAGCAGCATCAGCATTCTTAGAATTGAGAATGTTTGGCACATGGTAAGCACTCAACAGATATTTGCTGCATGATTGAAAAGGTTATAGATTTACCACTATTGGCTTGGATTAATCTGTGACTTGTCCTCTGAGGCAGGGGCCACAGCTTATCTTTCCTTAAGCATATTGCTTCCCCATAACCACATCCCATTCAGCCTTGACCATGCACACTTGGCATAAAAATTATTCCAAGATGCATCATCCAAATAAATGAAAAAGGTAAATTAATAAAAATTTTAGAAAAAAACATGGCAATATGCTAAAGTCAAGGCTATGGTTTTTCCAGTAGTCATGTATGAATGTGAGAGTTGGACTATAAAGAAAGCCGAGCACCGAAGAATTGATGCTTTTGAACTGTGGTGTTGGAGAAAACTCTTGAGAGTCCCTTGGACTGCAAGGAGATTCAACCAGTCCATCCTAAAGGAAATCAGTCCTGAATATTCATTGGAAGGACTGATGCTGAAGCTGAAACTCCCATACTTTGGCCACCTGATGCAAAGAGCTGACTCATTTGAAGAGACCATGATGCTGGGAAAGATTGAAGGTGGAAAGAGAAGGGGACGACAGAGGATGAGATGGTTGGATGGCATCACTGACTCAATGGACATGAATTTGAGTAAACTCCAGGAACTGGTGATGGACAGGGAGGCCTGGCATGTTGCAGTCCATGGGGTCTCAAAGAGTCAGACAAGACTGAACGAATGAGTTGAATTGAACTGATGATTATCCTCTTTAAAACTGAGGTATAGTTGTGCAATATTATGCAATTTTCAGGTGTACAACATAGTGATTCACAATGATTAAAGCTTTACTCCATTTATAGCTATTATAAAATATTGGCTAAATATTCCTTGTGTGTGTGTGTTAGTCACTCAGTCGTGTCTGATTCTTTGCAACCCCCATGGACTGTAGCCCACCAGTCTCCTCTGTCCATGGAATTCTCCAGGCAAGAATACTGGAGTGAGTAGCCATTCCCTTCTGCAGGGGATCTTCCCAACCCAGAGATCAAACCAAGTCTCCTCCATTGCAGGAGGATTTTTTACCATCTGAGCCACCAGGGAAGCCCATGCTTATAATATATTCTTGTAGCTTATTTATTTTATACATACTAATTTGTACCTCTTAATCCCCTACCGCTATCTTACCCCTCCCTTCTTCCCTCTCCCCACTATTATCCAGTAGTTGGTTCTCTATATCTGAGTCTGTTTCTTTTTTGTTATAATTACTGGTTTCTTTTATATTTTAGATTCCATACATAAGTGATATCGTACAGTATTTGCCTTTCTCTGTCTGACTTATTTTGCTTAGCATAATACTCTCCAAGTCCATCCATGTTGTTACAAATGGCAAAATTTCATTCCTTTTTATGGCTGAGTTGTATTCCATTGTGTATCTATACCACATCTTCTTTATCCATTCTTCTATTGATGGAAATATGCTTCCATATTTTTGCAGTTGTAAATAATGCTGAAAAATATTGGGGTGCATGTATCTTTTCAAATTATTCTTTTTGTTTTTTTCATATATATACCCAGAACTGGAATTGTTGAATCATATGATAGTTATCTTTGTAGTTTTCATGAAATCTCCATGCTGTTTTGCATATAATGATCTTTTTAAGTATCATCTTGACTAGACTATGGCCCCCGGTCATTCAATCAGGTATTAACCTAGACGTTATAGTAAAGTCTTTTTGTAGATATGATTACAGTTCATAGTCAGTTGCTTTTAAGTAAGGGAGATAAGCTAGATGATCTCGGTGGACCTGATTCAGTCAGTGGAAGGCCTTAAGAGCAGAGCTGAGGCTTTGCAGATGAAGAAGAAATTCTGCTTGTGGACATCTGTTCTAATTCATGCCAAGAGTTCCATCCTACACTTCCTGATAGCTTGCCCAGTGGATTTTAAACTTGCCTGGTAGATCCCCATTTCACATTACACAAATTCTTGCAATAAATCTCTTAATATATAAATTTACTGGTTCTACTTCTCTGGTTGAAACTTGACTAATACCACTGTATTGTGGTAAACAAAGATTTTTTTAATCAAAAAAGCACTACTACAAAAGAAAACATTGGTAATTTGGACTTCATTAAAATTCTTTCAGGAATTCCCTGGCAGTCCAGTGGTTGGGACTCAGCGCTTTCACTACTAGGGCCCTGGTCAGGAAGCTGGGATGCCACAGATCACGTGGGATTAGCCACAGATTACACTAGGAAAAGATATTCATAATACATATTTCTGTCAAAATATTCATGTTCAGAATATGTAAACAACTTCTACAAATCAATAGGGAAAAAAGTAAATAACTAAAAGTGGACATAAAATTTGAATCAGCATTTCACAAAATAAGATACCCAAATATCCAATAAACATGAAAAGATACTCTGCATCATTACTCATTTGGGAAATGCAAATTAAAATCACAATGAAATACCACTAGACACCAATCAGAATGGTTAAAATTAAAAGGATCAATAGTGTTAAATCATGGCAAGGATTTGGAGGAACTTCGATGCTTACCGGAGAAGGCAATGGCACCCCACTCCAGTATTCTTGCCTGGAAAATCCCATGAACAGAGGAGCCTGGTGGGCTGTAGTCCATGGGGTCGCTAAGAGTTGGACATGGCTGAGCGACTTCACTTTCACTTTTCACTTTTGTGCATTGGAGAAGGAAATGGCAACCCACTCCAGTGTTTTTGCCTGGAGAATTCCAGGGATGTGGGAGCCTGGTGGGCTGCTGTCTGTGGAGTCACACAGAGTTGGACACGACTGAAGCGACTTAGCAGCAGCAGCAGCAGCTAAAACTAAATGCATCCAGACACATGACAGAAATTCCAGTTCTAGGAATTAACCCAAGAGAAGTGAGTATATACATCCACTAAGGACAGGAGTAGGAAGGTTCATCACAGCTTTATTTGTATTAGCCAAAGTGGAAGCAATTCATTGCCCATCAACAGAAGAATAGATAAACAAATTGAGGTATATTCATAAAGTAAAATTATTTTATTTAGCAATAAAAAGGGACAAACTATTGTTTCTTTTTCATGATGAATTTCATATCTATGAAGTTGAGTGAAAGAAACCAAGTTTAAAAGCATACATATGAGTCCACTTATACAAAGGTCAAGAATTGGCAAAACTAATCGGTGATGATAGATTTAGAATAGTGACTACCCACCCTTCCTCTCCATGGGATTGGGTGCAGTCTTGGAAGAAGCAAGAGAGAATATTTTGAGGTGCTGGAAACTTTCCAGATCTTGATCTGTGTGGTAATGACATAAGTATAAGCAGATACAATTCATTGAGCTATGCACTTGGAATTGGTGCTTTCAGTATATGGATACTATCTCTCTATAAAAGTTAAAAAAAAAAACCAAAACACTAGGGGATTCTCGGAGAAGGCAATGGCACCCCACTCCAGTACTCTTGCCTGGAAAATCCCATGGACAGAGGAGCCTGGTATGCTGCAGTCCATGGGGTCGCTACAGTCCATGGGGTCGCTACAAGTTGGACATGGCTGAGCGACTTCGCTTTCACTTTTCACTTTCACGCATTGGAGAAGGAAATGGCAACCCACTCCAGTGTTCTTGCCTGGAGAACCCCAGGGACAGGGGAACCTGGTGGGCTGCCATCTCTGGGGTCACACAGAGTCGGACATGACTGAAGCGACTTAGCAGCAGCAGCAGCAGGGGGTTCTAGTCCCAAGAACTGTTGGGTAAAATGAACAGTATCTACCAGAGCCACTTCAGGGGGTCATGCTTTCTCTACATTGTGCTGTGTGCTTGCTGTACTAAGTTGCTTCAGTCCTGTCTGATTCTATCCGACCCTATGGATTGTAGCCCGCCAGGTTTCTCTGTCTAAGGGATTCTCCAGGCAAGAATACTGGAGTGGGTTGCCATACCCTCCTCCAAGGGATCTTCCTGGCGCAGAGATCAAACCCAAGTCTCTTATGTCTCTTGCACTGGTGGACAAGTTCCTTACCACTAGCGCCACATGGGAAACCCCTCTCTGCACTACCTGAGTGCATTTCCCACTGGGTCTTTGAAAGAGAACTGTGTGAGAAACACTTTCTCAGGACATCCACCTGGGAGTCTGGTGGGATTTGGAGTCCTGGGAGTTCAGAATTCTAGTTAATATTCCTCTGATCATTACTTGGAGTGGTACAACAGGGTATAAAAGGAACACGAGGGACCAGATAAGATCTTAAGTTTAAATCTGTTGCCTAAAATTCAATTTAGCAAATGTTATGGGAGGCCTGAGTTTTTACTGCCAGAACCAATAATGAAGATAGATCTAGAGACATAATTATTTATGGTTGGCACAAATAAGCACAACTTTCAGTTGCCAAGTGGGAACTGAAGAGCTCCTTGTGTATTTTATTTGGTTAGAAGGCTTAATTTAAATAAAGCACCAGGTGAAGACCTTCTGCTATCAAAATTATTCAAAGTTTGTCCTAAGTGACGTCCTCTAAAACATAGACCCATCTGTTTGTTAAACGTTCCATTTAAACCTGATGTCTATTTCTTCCTTATTTCAGACTGAGGATTTCTGGATCAATATTTTATTCAAGTTTTAAGCATAGATATGCCACTATTACCTAATAGAAAAAAATTATCAATAATAATATAATAGACTGTGTGTGCTAAGTTGCTTCAGTTGTGTCTGGCTCTTTGAGACACTATGGACTGTAGCCAGCCAGGCTCCTCTGTCCATGGGATTCTCCAGGCAAGAATACTGGAGTGGGTAGCCATTCTCTTCTCCAGGGGGATCTTCCCGACCCAGGGATTGAACCTGGGTCTCTTGCATTGCAGGAGGATTCTGTACCATCCGAGCCACTAGGGAAGCAATAGACTATTGCTTCACCTTCTTGGAACTAAATGTGCACAACTAAAAACTTAAATACAGTAAATGCAAATTCTTTACCATTTGAACCACCAGGGACACCCAAATGAATTAGAGTTGGTTTTTCCTGTTTGCTTTTTAACCTATCTTTCCTCTGCCTTTAACCCTGAACTAGAATGATTCTAGGTTAAGCTTCCTGAGCACAGCATTGACTTCCCAGTTGTTGGTTCTTACATAAAAGCTGCATTATATCACCATAGCAAGAGTCAGTATCTGTTTTCTGACAGATCTGTCTCCTGGCAAACCAGATAACTATGTTGAAGGACCTAAAGCAGGACTATGTTCTCCTCCCTCCCATGCTTTCTTAAAATGTTCTTTGACAGAAAACCCGTAGATGACCTGGGTACATTCCTCCCTGCTGGAGATATGAATTAGGAATGGCTTCAAAATTGCTCAAAGTTGGAATTTTCATGGTAGCATTATGCCCTTTTCCCTATTTCTGTGATGAGTGATTAGATTAGTAAAGCCTCTTTGAAAATTTTCCTTGCTAAGTTACCTCATCCATACATGATGATGAAAAAACAAAACAAAACTTTGGGGACTTGAATTTGCTCATTTATTGAAAGACCAAAATAGGTTCTTAAGAATGATCCTGTCTTGGTTATAGTTACTCCTTTGGTGAACCTTTGAAATGAGGAGGGTGTGGGAGATTGAAATTTATAGATGTGGCTGCAATAACATTTTTGTTCCCAAATGCTCCTCTAAACTCTACCACTTCCCCATCAATACCTCCTGGAGTCTTTATCCCTTCCTCTTGAACCTGGGCAGACCTTTGTACATTGCCTCAATGGATGGACTGTGATAGAAGTGACAGTATGTGGTTGCCAAGGCTAGGTCAAAAAAGGCAATATGACTTCTACCTGACTTTCTCTCTCTCTTCCTGCCCTTCTCCCTCTCCCTCTTTCTTTCATTCTGAGCCACCATGGAAGAAGCCCAGCTAGCCTAAAGCCATGCTGCTGGAGAGACCATATGCAGAAGCTACATAGAGATACAGTTTCACAGTTGCACAGGGGCCCAGCTGTTCCAGCCCCAAGCTGGATGAGTCTCCTCAACCTTATACCAGACACGTAATTGAGCAGACCGTCACGTGATTCTAGCACCAGTCGCTGTCTGCAACTGCATAACTGCCTAGTTAAGCCCATCCAACACCTATAACTATGAGAGATACTAATAATAACCAGTTTTATTTTTAATTAATTAATTAATTTTTGGATGCGCTGGGTCTTTGTTGTTGTGCATGGGCTTTCTCTAGTTGCAGGGAGCAGGGGCCACTCTCCGGATGTGATCTGCAGGCTTCTCATTGCAACGGCTTCTCTTGCTGCAGAGCACAAGCTCTAGGTTCGTGGGCTTCAGTGGTTGCAGCACACAGGCTCAGTAGTTAGGGCACACGAGCTTAGTTGCTCTGAAACATGTGGAATCTTCCCAGCGCAGGGGTCAAACCTGTGACCCCTGCATTGGCAGGCGGATTCTTTTCTACTGTATCTCGCCAGTGAAGTCCACCAATGTTATTTTCAGCCACTACGTTTTGGGGTAGTTTACTATGCAGTGATGGGCTTCCCAGGTGGTGCTAGTGGTAAAGAACCCACGTGCCAATGCAGGAAACACAGAAGACTTGCATTTGATCCCTGGGTTGGAAAGATCCCCTGGAGGAGGGCATGGCAACCCACCCCTGAATTCTTGCCTGGAAAACCCCATGGACTGAGAAGCTTGGTGGGCTACGGTCCATAGGGTTGCAAAGAGTCAGACATGACTGAAGCAACTTAGCAGGCACACATTAAAACACAGCTTTAGAAACACTTTGTTGAATTTGTTGTAAGAACATCATTAAGGACACTGTTTACTATATTACTTAATGTCCTAGGTATAAAACACCATATCAGAAAAAAAGTTTTAGAGCTAAGTTCCAATAAAATTAAAAAAAAAAAAAGTAGAATGTTTTGCTTTTGTAGTCAAGAAAAATTATGATTGACCTTTATTTTTTCAGCAGAAAATTCAAATTCTCACCTGTGGCTCAGCTTAGATAATTCTGTGGAACCCTATTGCTTATATAATTTACTCCACTCCATTGACTTGTTTTTGCCTAATAGATGTTTCTAATGATCCTATTTATTATTTATATTTTCTAATGGATCATATGTATTCTTGTAAGCTTTTCCAAACACTTACGGAAGAGGAGAGAATAGAAATAAAGTGAGAAGAAAATGAATATATATGTAAATTATTCTTCTGAGACCTTACCAGGCCTCCCACAGGTCTCGTTTAATGATTTATTCATTTACCTCACAAATATGGATTAAACATCTACTATGAGCCAGCTTGGAGTAGGAAATGGCAACCCACTCTAGTATCCTTGCCCGGGAAATCTCACGAACAGAGGAGCCTGATGGGCTACAGTCTATGGGGTCACAAAGAGTTGGACATGACTTAGTGACTAAACACAACAAGAAACGAGTCAGGCATCGTACATAGGGAGAGTATGGGCTAAAGCAATTATCACACGCACACAGAGAAATAGCATGTCTGAGGATGGCCTGGAGGTTTGGGTGCCAACAGCATCGGGCAGCAAATTCCAATAGTGGCCTCCCCGATCCTTCCCACAAATGGGTCCAGGGTAAGGGTGGGAGAAGCTCATGGCACCCCACTCCAGTACTCTTGCCTGGAAAATCCCATGGATGGAGGAGCCTGGTAGGCTGCAGTCCATGGGGTTGAGAAGAGTCAGACACGACTGAGCGACTTCATTTTCACTTTTCACTTTCATGCATTGGAGAAGGAAATGGCAACCCACTCCAGTGTTCTTGCCTGGAGAATCCCAGGGACGGGGGAGCCTGGTGGGCTGCTGTCTACGGGGTCACACAGAGTCAGACACGACTGAAGTGACTTAGCAGCAGCAACAAGGGTGGGAGTGGGAGTGAAGGTAGATTTTGGGTGAATACGCCCTTTTGGTTCTTGGCCAGGAACGTCCAGAGGCTACCATCTCAAAAAACTCTTTCCAGTTCTGGAGAAGTCTTTGCTAAACTTGCCCTTAGACCTGGATTGCCACATGTACACTGCCCAAGTCCTTTACCCACCGCAAGGCAACACTTGTAACTGGTTTGTTCCACTGCTGCCAATTATTCTTTACTGATTTGTTTGACTCCTCCTCTGGTCCTCTGGTCTTCCCTGGTGGCTCAAATGGTCAAGAATCTGCCTGCAGTATGGGAGACCCAGGTTCAATTCCTGGGTTGGGAAGATCCCCTGGAGGAAGGAAAGGCTACCCACTCTAGTGCTCTTGCCTAGAGAATCCCATGTACAGAGGATCCTGGTGGGCTGCAGTCCATGGGGGCGCAAAGAGTTGGACACAACCAACTAACGCGACTAACACCTGCGCTGGTCCTCTGCTATCTTCATTTGCACTGATTGCGGCAACTTTTGTATCTGTCTCTCAGGATACACCTGCGATCTCTCAGCTTGTACTAAGGGTAACAACAAACCTAATCTTCCTTGTCAACCTTAAACCTTCACGTTCTTATCCATTTCATTCTTTTTCTTTTTTTGACTTGTCCGTGCTGCAGCTGCTAAGTAGCTTCAGTCGTGTCCGACTCTGTGCAACCCCATAGACGGCAGCCCACCAGGCTCTCCCGTCCCTGGGATTCTCCAGGCAAGAACACTGGAGTGGGTTGCTATTTCCTTCTCCAAAGGCTTGTCCGTGGAAGCCTATTTATTAATTTATCCTCTTTCTTGCATTAAGGTTTATTCAGGATATTGAATATAGTTCCCTGTGTTATAGAGTAGGACCTTGTTATTCATTCTGCATCTCTTAATCCCAAACTCCCATTCCATCCCTCCTCCTCCCACCTCCCACTTGGCAACCACAAGCCTGTTCTCTGCGTCTTATTTTATTATTTCTGACAGCATTTCCATGAGTGTGTCTACATTTTTTTGGTCTCTGTTTTTCTTTGCTAGTCTTTGCCAGCAGGGGGCTCTGTACTCTTGTCTCCAGGCATTCCCTCTATCACTTGAGGTATTTTGCTGTCTAACTCAATGAAACTAAGCCATGCCCGTGGGGCAACCCACGATGGGCGGGTCATGGTGGAGAGATCTGACAGAATGTGGTCCACTGGAGAAGGGAATGGCAAACCGCTTCAGTATTCTTGCCTTGAGAACCCCATGAACAGTATGAAAAGGCAAAATGATAGGATACTGAAAGAGAAGCTCCCCAGGTGAGTAGGTACCCAACAGGCTACTTGAGATCAGTGGAGAAATAACTCCAGAAAGAATGAAGGGATGGAGCCAAAGCAAAAAGAATACCCAGCTGTGGATGTGACTGGTGATAGAAGCAAGGTCCGATGCTGTAAAGAGCAATATTGCATAGGAACCTGGAATGTCAAGTCCACGAATCAAGGCAAATTGGAAGTGGTCAAACAAGAGATGGCAAGAGTGAATGTCAACATTCTAGCAATCAGCGAACTGAAATGGACTGGAATGGGTGAATTTAACTCAGATGACCATTATATCTACTACTGCGGGCAGGAATCCCTCAGAAGAAATGGAGTGGCCATCATGGTCAACAAAAAAGTCCGAAATGCAGTACTTGGATGCAATCTCAAAAACGACAGAATGATCTCTGTTCGTTTCCAAGGCAAACCATTCAATATCACAGTAATCCAATGAGTAATGCTGAAGAAGCTGAAGTTGAATGGTTCTATGAAGACCTACAAGACCTTTTAGAATTAACACCCAAAAAAGATGTCCTTTTCATTCTAGGGGACTGGAATGCAAAAGTAGGAAGTCAAGAAACACCTGGAGTAACAGGCAAATTTGGCCTTGGAATACAGAATGAAGCAGGGCAAAGACTAATAGAGTTTTACCAAGAAAATGCACTGGTCATAACAAACACCCTCTTCCAACAACACAAGAGAAGACTCTATACATGGGCATCACCAGATGGTCAACACCGAAATCAGATTGATTATATTCTTTGCAGCCAAAGATGGAAAAGCTCTATACAGTCAGCAAAAACAAGACCAGGAGCTGACTGTGGCTCAGATCATGAACTCCTTATTGCCAAATTCAGACTGAAATTGAAGAAAGTAGGGAAAACCACTAGACGATTCAGGTATGACCTATATCAAATCCCATATGATTATACAGTGGAAGTGAGAAATAGATTTAAGGGCCTAGATCTGATAGATAGAGTGCCTGATGAACTATGGAATGAGGTTCATGACATTGTGCAGGAGACAGGGATCAAGACCATCCCCATGGAAAAGAAGTGCAAAAAAGCAAAATGGCTGTCTGGGGAGGCCTTAACAAATAGCTGTGAAAAGAAGAGAAGCGAAAAGCAAAGGAGAAAAGGAAAGATATCAACATCTGAATGCACAGTTCCAAAGAATAGCAAGAAGAGATAAGAAAGCCTTCCTCAGTGATCAATGCAAAGAAATAGAGGAAAACAACAGAATGGGAAAGACTAGGGATCTCTTCAAGAAAATCAGAGATACCAAAGGAACATTTCATGCAAAGATGAGCTCGATAAAGGACAGAAATGGTATGGACCTAACAGAAGCAGAAAATATTAAGAAGAGATGGCGAGAATACACAGAAGAACTGTACAAAAAAGATCTTCATGACCCAGATAATCACGATGGTGTGATCACTGACCTAGAGCCAGACATCCTGGAATGTGAAGTCAAGTGGGCCTTAGAAAGCATCACTACAAACAAAGCTAGTAGAGGTGATGGAATTCCAGTTGAGCTATTCCAAATCCTGAAAGATGATGCCGTGAAAGTTCTGCACTCAATATGCCAGCAAATTTGGAAAACTCAGCCGTGGCCACAGGACTGGAAAAGGTCAGTTTTCACTCTAATCCCAAAGAAAGGCAATGCCAAAGAATGCTCAAACTACCGCACAATTGCATTCATCTCACACGCTAGTAAAGTCATGCTCAAAATTCTCCAAGCCAGGCTTCAGCAATATGTGAACCATGAACTTCCTGATGTTCAAGCTGGTTTTAGAAAAGGCAGAGGAACCAGAGATCAAATTGCCAACATCTGCTGGATCATGGAAAAAGCAAGAGAGTTCCAGAAAAACATCTCTTTCTGCTTTCTTGACTATGCCAAAGCCTTTCATTGTGTGGATCACAATAAACTGTGGAAAATTCTGAAAGAGATGGGAATACCAGACCTCCTGATCTGCCTCTTGAGATATTTGTATGCAGGTCAGGAAGCAACAGTTAGAACTGGATGTGGAACAATAGACTGGTTCCAAATAGGAAAAGGAGATCGTCAAGGCTGTATATTGTCACTCTGTTTATTTAACTTATATGCAGAGTACATCATGAGAAACGCTGGACTGGAAGAAACACCAGCTGGAATCAAGATTGCCAGGAGAAATATCAATAACCTCAGATATACAGATGACACCACCCTTATGGCAGAAAGTGAAGAGGAACTCAAAAGCCTCTTGATGAAAGTGAAAGTGGAGAGTGAAAAAGTTGGCTTAAAGCTCAACATTCAGAAAACGAAGATCATGGCATCCGGTCCCATCAGTTCATGGGAAATAGATGGGGAAACAGTGGAAACAGTGTCAGACTTTATTTTTCTGGGCTCCAAAATCACTACAGATGGTGAGTGCAGCCATGAAATTAAAAGATGCTTACTCCTTGGAAGGAAAGTTATGACCAACTTGGATAGCATATTCAAAAGCAAAGACATTACTTTGCCAACAAAGTTTCGTCTAGTCGAGGCTATAGTTTTTCCTGTGGTCATGTATGGATGTGAGAGTTGGACTGTGAAGAAGGCTGAGCGCCGAAGAATTGATGCTTTTGAACTGTGGTGTTGGAGAAGACTCTTGAGAGTCCCTTGGACTGCAAGGAGATCCAACCAGTCCATTCTGAAGGAGATCAGCCCTGGGATTTCTTTGGAAGGAATGATGCTAAAGCTGAAACTCCAGTACTTTGGCCACCTCGTGCGAAGAGCTGATTCATTGGAAAAGACTCTGATGCTGGGAGGGATTGGGGGCAGGAGGAGAAGGGTCGATAGAGGATGAGATGGCTGGATGGCATCGCTGACTGGATGGACGTGAGTCTGAGTGAACTCCGGGAGTTGGTGATGGACAGGGAGGCCTGGCATGCTGCAATTCATGGGGTCGCAAAGAGTTGGACACGACTGAGCAACAGATCTGATCTAAAGAGGGCTGTCCCTCCCTATTCTAAGGTTGGCAAATGTGGTTACTAATCATATTACCCTATATTGAGAGTCCAAAGACCATGATGTTTGGTTTGCTAATGAGAATATTCATAAATATTTTGTAGTTAAATAATAAATCTCTTTTGGCTTCTCCAAATGCTGGGTTCTAGGTACTTAAAAATGAAAATAAGCTTGGGACTTCCCTGGTGGTACAGTGGATAAGAATCTGCCTACCAACACAGGGGACAAGGGTTCAATCCCTGGTCCAGTAAGATTCCACATACAACTGAAGACACTACTGAGCCCGAGTTCTGGAACCCAAGAGCTGCAACTACTGAGCTCAACAGGGAAGTCACGACAACTAGAAGCCTGTGCACCACAACGAAGAGGAGCCCCCACTCACTGCAACTAGAGAAAGCTCCCACACAGCAACGAAGACCCAGCGCATCCCCCCACCAAAAAAATAATTCTAAAAAAAGAAAGAAAATAAGCCTGTCCTGTACAGGCCCTTATCTATGGAGTTTTAACTAACTGCAGTACCCTGAGCTAAATTTAAATAGATGCGAATTGCTTTTTAAAAAAAATATTCATATGCTGTCTTCCATTTACCTAATAAGAGATGCATGCTCTCAGCTAATTTCTCTGACAAATCACTGTCATAAAATGTGAGTACTCTTCCTGGCAAATAGTCCTCATGGCTGCCATTTTTTCCTCAATGGTGCATGAAAAGGAATAGAAATTCCCCTTCTGCATATAGGAAAATCATCGAGGAGGTGACTTTAGTAATTGTTCACATCACTGAGCACTCTTTGCTTAAAGTGTCAGTGCTACAGAACGAAGCTACATCCAGATGATGATGGCCCCATGAATTCAATACAACCTTGAAGGCTGAGGTCATCTCGCATCAATATGGTACATTTCATCTCTTGTTCTAGCCCTCCATTAACACCATCCATCCGCCCTCCCGCTAACATTTTGTCAAAGAAATATCCACCTCTAAGAACTGCTGTGTTGGCTGCTATTTTGAAGGATATGGCTCAAAAAGATATAATTTTTCATCTTCTTGTCCACTTGGTTGGGTGTATTAGTTACATCTTAGAGCAATACACCATGCTGTGCTTCTACAGAGAAGAATTAGGTCTATCCCATAGCCAAAGTGGATTTTATACACAACTCACTGCATTTCACTACACAGTGAAAGAAACACTTTCTTTCACAGCAGCTGGTTCCATGTTTGCTATTTATCCATACCTTTAAGTACCACCATTACCCGCATCAACTGGACAGTACCTGAAGAAGATATAAGCCACGAGAGAGAGCCTGCAGGAAATCCTCCTACTTGCCAGAAAGCAACCTGTGTTTATTAACACAAAACATCAAGGAAATGCACTGAGTGGAGGACATCACTGTCTAGTTATTTTTCTAATGCAAACATATTACCTGCCCATTATAAAACTGGCATTCCTCCAGGTCTTGAAAAACCTTAACCTCATGGCTTACTCTATCAGTTAGAGCACTTTGCATTACAAGTGACAGGAAATCCAATTTAAAACCATTGAAACAACAAAGTCAAAGCCTTTGGTACATCTTAACTCAAAGATCCAGGGTGAGGGTTGGTTCTAAGAAGCCTGAACCAGCAGTACAAATTATATCATTAAGGACTGGGTTTTCCTCTCTCTGTCTCTCCACGTAGTGTTGACTTCATCCTCAGCCTCTGCAACAAGGTCCTCAGTAGTTCTAGAATGCTCTAATGATGACAAGATGGCTGCAGCAGTTCCAGCACATTCCATCATATCACATCATCCAGCAGATGCAAGCAGTTCGTCAGGAACTGAGAGGATTTCTTAGAAGCATATATTCCTTGGATCTCATCAGCTGTGACTAAGGTATACGACCATCCCTGAACAAATAACTGGTACCTAGGAAATAAGATTGGAGCTTTCTACCCCAAAGGAAATCAAGATGTGGAATGGATTTGGGGCAGTGAAACAAAGTCTATGCAAGTATCTTACTCATGTGCATTTACCCTATCTTCTACAATTTTCATGCTACCTGACACCAAGTAAAGAAATCTTTGCTTCTCTAAACTGATAAAATTTTTCTCCTTTCTACTCAGGAGGTCACCTTCCACAAGTTATCTCATCTACTGCCAAGGCCTTAAATAACTTCTGTGACGATGCCTCTCAAAGTAGCACCTTCAGGCCAGACCTTTCTCTTGAATGTTAAAGAGATATGCCCAACTGTCTACTAGATATCTACATTTTTTTACTCAAAAGCATTTGAAACTCTTCTTTTTAAAAAATCTATGTGCTTTAGAGATACATGCTAAAATATTTATAGAAGAAATGATACAATATTTGGAATTTGGTTCAAAATATTCCAGTGGAAAGAGGGGGATGTGTGAGTTTAGCTTAAATCAGATAGATGAAGTGGTTATTGTTGAAGTGAAAGTTAAGTATCCATGACATTACCTACTATTCTTTCTACTTTGCATATGTATAACACTTTTCATAAGAAATTTTAAAGGCACCTCAAACTCGACATGAATATGAAAGTTAAAATATGGTTCCAGCCATACAAATAAGACTTCAAATAACAGTGGCTTCACAGGAGAAAAAGTATTTCTCTTTTATGTAAAAATCTGATAAATCACTCCACAGTGTCAGGGGTCCAAGTTCCTTCTATCTTATTGTTTCCCTATCCCTATGGTGTTCTCTTGGACTTCATGGTCCCAGATGTAATATCATATAACATTTCAACCAACAAGAAAGAAAAGAGGAAGGGAATATGCCACTCCTTTTAAGAGTGCAACCTAGAAGTCACAAACATCACTCCCTCTCAGATCCCATTCAGTTAAGTTCAGTTCAGTTCAGTCGCTCAGTCGTGTCTGACTCTTTGTGACCCCATGAATCGCAGTACGCCAGGCCTCCCTGTCCATCGCCAACTCCTGGAGTTCACTCAGACTCATGTCCATCGAGTTGGTGATGCTGTCTAGCCATCTCATCCTCTGTCGTCCCCTTCTCCTCCTGCCCTCGATCCATCCCAGCATCAGGGTCTTTTCCAATGAGTCAACTCTTCGCATGAGGTGTTGGAGAAGACTCTTGAGAGTTCCTTGGACTGCAAGGAGATTCAACCAGTCCATCCTAAAGGAGACCAGTCCTGGGTGTTCATTGGAAGGACTGATGCTGAAGCTGAAACTCCAATACTTTGGTCACCTCATGCAAAGATCCCATTACCTAGGTCTTAATAAATTAGCTGTAAGCAGGCAGGGAAATATACCGTCTTCCTGGGTAGTCATGTGCCAAACTAAAGAATTCTAATATTAAGAAAGACTTCTCTGAGGGGCATACTGAGGGGCAGTTAATAGTCTTTGGCCCATTCTGTCCCTCAAGTCACCCAAATATCCACATACACCTTTCTTCTTATGCATTGATTTCCTCTCCAGGGGCAGAAACCACCAAAGTCCCATCTAGTTTTTGCATCCAGCTCAAAGTTCACAATCTCTGGTTAATTCTCATTCCTATTTATGACATCCACTTATAATTCCTTATAGTCTGGTAGCCTCTAAACTAAAAGAAAGTCACCTGCCTCCAATCATCCTGTTATAAATTGTAAAACAGGAATAGGATTGCCTATTATATATATATATATATAGAGAGAGAGAGAGAGAGAGAGAGACAGAGAGAATGAGTAAAGAGAAGAATGGGAAAGAGGGAAAGACACAGCAGCCTCTGGTTCATTCCAACCATCAAATGCTACAGATGAGTAATTGCAGAGATTCCCTGCCCTGGTATTGGAGTGAGTCCCTAGGTTATCCCATATAGCAGTTGCTATTATTGCTGCCTGGGGGATGTGGAGATCTCTCTTCTGAATCCTTGCCCTTTACTCTCCATGACCCAAATTTTACCCTATGGGAGATTCTTTCTGTCCATTCTTGTCTCTGGTTACATCTAAAATAGTCTTTGTAGAATGTGCTATACTTGGGGCTGCTTAGTTTTCAAAAGGAATATCTGTGCTACAGGCTTGGGGGCTATTGTGCACATAATTACACAGTCAAAGGTTTCTGCTAGATATTTTTAAGCTGAAGACTGATCTTTTATCGAAAAGGCATGAAACAGATTCTCCCCTGAAACCTCCAAAAGGAATACAGTCCTGCCAACACTTAGATTTTAGCCCAGTGAGACTCATTTCAGTCTTCTGACCTCCTGAACTCTGATTTTGGAGGTTACCTTTAATTTTCTGAGTAACATATTTAATGTATATAGCAATATAACATATAATCTGTATCTACCTTTGTCTGAAGTTTTTCAATAGGTCTATCATAATGCAGAACAGAACCTTAGCACAAGCTATTGTATTCTGTATTTTGCCCCAGGCCTTCACACCAACAAAGATAATCTAATACAATGTGCTAATTTTACAATGGAGGAAGGTGACTTGCTCCAGATCGTAATTAGAAGGGATGCATTTGGTCCCTTTTTAAAAACCGTTATCAAGTTTTACAAAGTGGAGAACATAGGAGATAACACTTCCTCATTTCTTTACGTTCTATGCTACATATTCTTCTTGGTCTCTCCAGATCCACTTTCTGCTCTCTACCCCTTTATGGTACATCTTCCACCCTCCCAGTTGGCTTCATTCAATGAGAGGCTCTACCAGGAGATCCAAGGTCAAGAGAGGAGAAATAACAGGTATTTACTGCCTAGGCTTTCTCTGCCGTGTGCCTCTACTGAAGGCTACAGCCTAGGCAAGCAGTCTTCTCTTAAAAGTTACAGATTTCTCCCTGAGCTTTAGCAACTGATGGCTCTCTTTGTCCCTTCAGGCTTGCCCTACAGTGCTTCATCATCCTTAATTAGTTTCTCTTATCCCTGCCCATGTTCTCATAAATGATTGCTCAATTAAATTCTCTATTTTCCCCAGTGAGCGCGGCATCCCTTTCCTGCTGGGTTCTGGCTGGCACATATTCCCAGAGAATTCCAAAGGAATATCTGTGTTTCTAAGGATTACCAGCTCCCCTACACCACACTGTACATATACTTTCTAATTTGAGTTGATGCTTATAAAGCATTCATCTCAGGGGCACATATTACTAGATGCTCAATAATTGTTGGCTCTTTCCTGTTTCTTAGGTCTTCAACCTAGAACTCCATATCCTTATTTTTTTCAACAGGTCTTATTGAGGTTAAGTAACTTTTGCTCAAAATGTCACAGTTGGGTCTCAAATGACAGAGCTGGGTGTCAAACCAATATCTGTTACATTGCAGGCTACCATACCACTTCTTATTACAATATGATGAAATTTTATTTACATTTGTAACACTTGTTACTACCTACTACAGTGGTCCACACACAGTAGTTGGATTAAAAATATGTGTTGAGGAAATACCCTGGTGATCCAGTGGTTAGGACTTTGTGCTTTCGCTGCTGAGGGCCCAGATTCAATCCTGGTCTGGGAACTAAGATCTCTCAAGATGCAAAACAAAAAGAGAAAAAAAAAATGTGTTGAATAATGGAACGAATAAATTCTACATTATGTAGAATTTATATGTAGAATTTATTTGTTCTGTTATTCAATTCTCTCTTTTTTTTGTCTTGTGTCTTGCAGAATCTTAGTTCCTGGAGCAGGGATTGAACCTTGGCCATCAGCAATGAAAACACAGAGTCTTGGGGCTTCCCTGTTGACTCAGACAGTAAAGAATCTGCCTGCAATGCAGCAGACTTGGGTTCAGTCCCTGGATTGGGAACATCCCCTGGAGAAGGGAATGGCAACCCACTCCAGTATTCTTGCTTGGAGATTTCCATGGACAGAGGAGCCTGGTGGGTTACAGTTCATGGGGTCGCAAAGAGTTGGACAAGACTGAGTGATTAACATTAACATTATACATTTGTTTAGTTGCCATAGAAGTTGTAGGAAAAAAATAAACAGTATGATTACTAACTTTGAGCCCCATTACTCCATAAAAAGTGATTTTTGATGTTGAAAAATACTTCCATTCACATTAATATTATTGTATTTTGCTGAAGTACAATTCTTCATGTGGATTGTATATTTCTGTTTCACCTCCAGTAATTTCCAGAAACAAATCATTAAGAACACAAAGACAGGGAGAATGGCATTGAAACATGTATAATATCATATGTGAAATGAATCGCCAGTCCACGTTCGATGCATGCTCAGGGCTGGTGCACTGGGATGACCCAGAGGGAGGGTATGGGGAGGGAGGTGGAAAGGGGGTTCAGGACAGGGAACACGTGTACACCCGTGGCAGATTCATATTGATGTATGGCAAAACCAATACAATATTGTAAAGTAATTAGCCTCCAATTAAAATAAATAAATTTATATATATATTTTTTAAAAAGTAGTTTCCTAGGGCTACCTACAAATTAGTCTTAGTTTTTAAAATAAGTTTTAATATTTAATAAAAGTTATAATTAAAAAATAAAAATAAAAACACAAAGACAAATACATTTTACAAAGCACAAAATAAGACTAATTGTAACAAACAATACACTTTAAAGTCATGGAGAGAACCTTTTATTTTTAAACATTCAGTTCAGTTCAGTTCAGTTCAGTTGCTCAGTTGTGTCTGACTCTGCGATCCCATGGACTGCAGCATGCCAGGCTTCCCCGTACATCACCAACTCCTGGAGCCTACTCAAACTCATGTCCATCGCATCGGTGATGCCATCCAACCATCTCATCCTCTGCCATTCCCTTCTCCTCCCACCTTCAATCCCAGCATCAGGGTCTTTTCCAATGAGTTGGTTCTTCGCATCAAGGGGCCAGGCTATTGGAGTTTCAGCTTCAGCATCAGTCCTTCCAATGAATATTCAGGACTGATTTCCTTTAGGATGGACTGGTTGGATCTCCTTGCAGTCCAAGGGATTCTCAAGAGTCTTCTCCAACACCACAGTTCCAAAGCATCAATTCTTCAGTACTCAGCTTTCTTTATAGTCCAACTGTCACATCCGTACATGACTATTGGAAAAACGATAGCTTTGACTAGACGGACCTTTGTTGGTAAAGTAATGTCTCTGCTTTTTCATATGCTGTCTAGGTTGGTCATATCTTTTCCTCCAAGGAGCAAGTGTCTTTTAATTTCATGGCTGCAGTCACCATCTGCAGTGATTCTGGAGCCCCCCAAAATGACGTCTCTCACCATTTCCATTGTTTCCCCATCTATTTGCCATGAAGTGATGGCGTCAGATGCCATGATGTTAGTTTTCTGAATGTTGAGGTTTAAGCCAACTTTTTCACTCTCCTCTTTCACTTTCATCAAGAGGCTCTTTAGTTCTTCTTCACTTTCTGCCATAAGAGTGGTGTCATCTGCATATCTGAGGTTATTGGTATTTCTCCAGGCAGTCTTGATTTCAGCTGGTGCTTCTTCAAGCCTAGCGTTTCTCATGATGTACTCTGCATATAAGTTAAATAAGCAGGGTGACAATATATAGCCTTGACGAACTCCTTTTCCTATTTGGAAAGAGTCTGTTGTTCCATGTCCAGTTCTAACTGTTGCTTCCTGACCTCCATACAGGTTTCTCAAGAGGCAAGTCAAGTGGTCTGGTATTCCCATCTCTTTCAGAATTTTCCACAGTTTATTGTGATCCACACAATCAAAGGCTTTGGCATAGTCAATAAAGTAGAAATAGATGCTTTTTCTGGAACTCTTGCTTTTGTGATGATCCAGCAGATGTTGGCAATTTGATCTCTGGTTCCTCTGCCTTTTCTAAAACCAGCTTGAACATCTGGAAGTTCACGGTTCACGTATTGCTGAAGCCTGGCTTGGAAAATTTTGAGCATTGCTTTGCTAGCATGTGAGATGAGTGCAATTGTGGGGCAATTTGAGCATTCTTTGTCATTGCCTTTCTTTGGGATTGGAATGAAAACTGACCTTTTCTAGTCCTGCGGCCACTGCTGAGTTTTCCAAATTTGCTGGTATATTGAGTGTAGCACTTTCACAGCATCATCTTTCAGGATTTGAAATAGCTCAACTGGAATTCCATCACCTCCACTAGCTTTGTTTGTAATGATGCTTCCTAAGGCCCACTTGACTTCACATTCCAGGATGTCTGGCTTAGGTGAGTGATCACACTATCATGATTATCTGGGTCATGAAGATCTCTTTTGTACAGTTCTTCTGTATATTCTTGCTACCTCTTCTTAATATCTTCTGCTTCTGTTAAGTCCATACTGTTTCTGTCCTTTATTGAGCCCATCTTTGCATGAAATGTTGCCTTGGTATCTCTAATTTTCTTGAAGAGATCTCTAGTCTTTCCCAATCTATTGTTTTCCTCTATTTCTTTGTATTGATCGCAGAGGAAGTCTTTCTTATCTCTCCCTGCTATTCCTTGGAACTCTGCATTCAAATGGATATATCTTTCCTTTTCTCCTTTGCTTTTCTCTTCTCTTCTTTTCACAGCTATTTGTAAGGCCTCCTCAGACAGCCATTTTGCTTTTTTGCATTTCTTTTCCATGGGGATGGTCTTGATACCTGTCTCTTGTATAATGTCAGGAACCTCCGTCCATAGTTCATCAGGCACTCTGTCTATCAGATCTAGTCCCTTAAATCTATTTCTCACTTCCACTGTATAATCGTTAGGGATTTGATTTAGGTCATCCCTGAATCAAATCATACCAGGTCATACCTGGTCCAGTGGTTTTCCCCACGTTCTTCAATTTAAGTCTGATGTCAATATAACATGTCTCAATAAAATAATATTTATATTTTCATATTTTATGGCTGCATGTTTTAAAATATACTAATAGGGGTAGGTATTTTTAAAAGTTTGGGGACCATAGGGCTAAACTATGACCTGTAGTATGTTAGAACCAAAATCATGTTTCTGTAGAGGTCATGGCCTTGACTTATTTGGGGTAAGTAAGAATGATAGCCTGTGTTAAGTATTTATGGACTGGATTTGCTGTCTCCAACCATCAGGTTTTTGTCTATGTGATGTCATTCAATAAGAGGAATGTGTTAGATAACAAGTGGAGTGTCCGCTTGGTTCAAAACAACCATCTTTCGCTCACAAGTCTCCACACTTCCCTAACTCACACAGTAGAAATTGTAAGCCAAGTTGTTACTCTGGGACCCCACTGCCTTAGACAAACTTGGCTGGACTAGGAGTACACTTCTATTACAGCTGTGCTAAACAGTTGCTTTCTCCTTAGGTTTTATAATTGAAACTAAGACAGATGGCCATTTTCTTGAATAGTGGTTATTTGAATTCTGCAGCTGAGGCTGCCAATGTTGTAAGACCATGTGCATGGAAAAGGAGAGAAGGTTCTTCCATACAGAGAAAAAGCAGATGTATAGGAATCTTAGAATACGATCTCTCTTCTAATCCCTTTGCTAATCTTATATATTTTAATTTTATATTATTTATATTATTAGAGTGATGAGATTGTGGAAAGGGGGTCATAAAGAGAGCATGTGGGCAGCCTCGAGGAGACGGATAAAGCAAGAAAATGAATTTTCCTCTAGAGCAGGGTCCTCAACTCCTGGGCAACATCAACTCCTGGGCAACAAACAGGTACCAGTCTGTTACCTGTCAGAAACTGTGCTGCACGCAGCAGGTGAGCAGTGGGAGAGTGAGGGAAGCTTCATCTGTACTTACAGCCGCGCCCCCGCGCTCGTATTACGTCATTCTCACAATGTAATAGTAATAACGGGCACAATGAAAGCAATGTGCTTGAATCATCCTGAGCCATCCCTGTCCCACCCCCACCACACACACTGTCTTCAACAAAACCAGTCCCTGACGCCAAAAAGATTGGGGAACGCTGCTCTAGAGCCTTCTGGAATGCAGGTCTCCCAACACCTTGATTTTAGCCCAGTGAGATATATTTTAGACTTCTGATCTTCAAAACTGTAAGATAAGATACTTGCGTTGCTTCAAGTCACTCAATGTATGGTAACTTGTTACAGCAGCAATAGGAAACGAATGCAGGTGGGCCAGTCAGTAGGAAACTCCTCTACGATATTTAATACACGATTGTCACAAGGTACCTTGAACTTTCAGAGAATTCTCTGTAGTTTTAAACAACAGAAATTTAGAACTGAGAGGGACCTTCATGGAGAATTTGAGGGAAAGGACTTGTCTAAGGTTACTTGGCTAATCAGTTGTAAAGCCAGTACAAGAACCCAAGTCTCCTATCTTTCATCTATGTACAATAACAACTGTAACATGCCTAACAAAGAGACTGTTATGTAGAAGATACTCAATAAGCCACAGAGTTTGTCACTGCTGTCATTATTATTATGTATTTTCCTTTGTAATTCACTACAATGCCATTTTGTGGCCAAATAAGGAAGTACCCTGGAACAACATTTTTAAATCATCGAAAAGTTGGGGGAATGTGAGATGCAAATTACTGGGTGTAAGATAGGCTCAAGGATATATTTTAAAGCACAGGGAATATAGCCAATACTTTGTAATAATTGTAAATGGGAAGTAACCTTTAAAAGCTGCATATAAAAATCCCCTGGCAGTTCAGTGGTTAGGATGCCACACTTTCACTGCCAAGGATAAGGGTTCAATCTCTGGTCGGGGAACTAAGATTCTGCAAGCCACTCAGCATGGCCAAAAAAATTAAAATTAAGAAAACAAAACTGTATAAAAATTATTTTTAAAAATAAAATAATCAAAAAGCTAACCAAGAAGTGAGTTAGGAATTACCTGACCAAGAAGCAGAAGGGAATAGTGTCTATACATTCATAGTGCTTTTGTCCTAGGGGGCATTTTAATTTAATTTTTGTTTCTTTCTTTTTTTCTTTATTTCTTCTTTTTAAAAAATTTTTAATTTTTTAAAACTTTTTAATTTATGTTGGAGTATAACCAATTAACAATGTTATGACAGTTTCAGGTGCACAGCAGGAGCAACTCAGCCATATATATATATATATATGTGTGTGTGTGTGTGTGTGTGTATTCATTCTCCCCTGGGGGACATTTTTAGATTCAAAAGAGATGACCGAGAGGTTGAACCCCACTTTTGACAACTAGAAGAACAAAATATGGAGTCTTGGATCTGTCAAAAGTGTAATTCTGGACCCGTCAACAGCAGGTGATTTTCGGGACTTCCCTGGTGTCCAGTGGTTGGGGATCTGCCTTGCAGTGCAGAGGACGAGGGTTTAATCCCTGGTTAAGGAGCTGAGATTCTACATGCTATGAAGGAACTAAGCCTTTGTGCTGCAATTATGTGCACCAACCTGATGCAGCCAAATATATATATATATATATATATATGTATTTAAAGTGATGATTTTGGTATACCACATTTTGGGCTGGTCTTCACAAGGGCAGTACCCTGGGAAGTAAAGGCCAGCCAAACTAAAGCAGTCTCCCCAAGGTCCCCAGTCCCCTGGGTTAGGGTGATCCTGTTTGTTGGTACTGCAACATGCCTCAAAGAAAATGAAAATCATCTTCCAATCATGGAAGAAAATCATATACATCTCACATTATTTCTTCAAATGTTTCAATTACGATGCCCAGCTTACAGTCAGGTAACAAGACAACATGAGTGAGAATCAGCACAATGAAGAATAACTAAAACAATGAAGCAATAACAGATACAACAAGACTCCAGATTATGGAATTATCATAGACCAAAGCCGTATACCAGTGATGTCTACTATATACAAAGAGACAAAACCTAAGATTGACAGTTTGAGCAAAAAAAAAAAAAAAAAATTGATGCCATTAAAATGAACCTAAGTTTTAAAAAGAATCAAATAGAAGTTCTAGAACCTAAAATTAAAAAAAAATAAAAAAAATAAATTACAGTTCAGTAGATGAATTTAACACTATAGGAGAAAGAATTAGTAACCCAGAAGAAAAGGAAAAAGCTATTCAAAATGAAGCATAGGGAGATACAGATGTATAAAATAAAAGAGAGAAGGTAAGAGAAATAGTGGATAGAAAAGATCTAACAAACATTTAAATGGAGTTATATGAGAGAAGAAAGAGTGGGGCAGAAACAATATTAAAATAGGTAATATCTGAGAATTTTTCAAAACTCACGAAAGGCATCAATCAATATATTCAAAAGGCCCAATGAATTCAAGGCATCATAAATAAAAAGAAATACACCTCCAGACATACATAGTAAAAGGGCGGAAAACCAAAGTCTAACAGAAAGAAAATCTTTAAAGCAGCCAAAGGGGGAAAAAACTCCAATGACCTTCAAAATAACAGTCACACTAAGAGCTGTTTCACAGGTAGCAATAGAAGTCAGAATCTTGAAATGATTTTTAAGTGTCCTGAAAGAACAGAAACTACTTTTATCCTCATGGTCTCCTCAGATTCTTGACTTGCTCTTTCACTTGTTAGGACTCTTGTGATTCCTTTGGGCCAACCCCAGGAAATCCAGAATTCAAGGTTCTTGTTTCAAGGTCCGTAACTTAATCATATCTGCAAAGTCTGTTTTGGAATATAAGGTAACATAGTCCCAGATTTTAGGAACTGGGATGTGGACCTCTATGACAGGCATTATCGTACCTACCGCATTACCAGTCTAAAAAGTGCTCTTGCCTTTTATGAGGAGTGGTTCTTTTTTCCTATAAAGCCCTTTGGAAAAAGGGGAAACCAAGTGTTTCCAGGAAGCAAAAGTGGATAGGCATTTTTTTGTACATTAAACCACTATCAACCTTCAACCTTGATGTGGCAAACATTACCACCCCAATTTTAAAGATTCTGAGATTGAACCTGAGAGCCCGTAGGTATCTTGACTGAGGTCATCTAGCTGGTAAAGTAACTGACTAGAAATTTGTATCCAGATCACCAGACCTGTCTATAAAACTTCAATGAACCAAGGTTTTCCACCATATCAAGTACAGTTATTACTTTTGCTTACCATTGTATCAGTAATTTCTGGGCAGGATGTATCTTATAAACACACTCTAACTTGGTGGGTTTTTAAAAGGATGAAAAAGAATAGGAGGAGGTTTCAAACTGGAGAGACTAAGGCGATGGCACCCTACTGCAGTACTCTTGCCTGGAAAATCCCATGGACAGAGGAGCCTAGTGGGCTGCAGTCCATGGGGTCTCGAAGAGTCGGACACCACTGAGCAACTTCACTTTCATGCATTGGAGAAGGAAATGGCAGCCCACTCCAGTGTTCTTGCCTGGAGAATCCCAGGGACGGGGGCGCCTGGCGGGCTGCCATCTATGGGGTCACACAGAGTCGGACACGACTGACGCGACTTAGCAGCAGCAGCAGCAGCAGTCTCCACTTGGGGCTTCTCAAGTGGCTAGTGGTAAAGAACCCCAGAAGGGATATGCTCCAAGACCCCTAGTGGATGCCTGAAACTGCTGCTGCTGCTGCTAAGTCGCTTCAGTCGTGTCCAACTCTGTGTGACCCCTGAGACGGCAGCCCACCAGGCTCCCCGGTCCCTGGGATTCTCCAGGCAAGAACACTGGAGTGGGTTGCCATTTCCTTCTCCAATGCATGAAAGTGAAAAGTGAAAGTGAAGTCGCTCAGTCGTGTCCGACTCTTAGCGACCCCATGGACTGCAGCCTACCAGGCTCTTCCGTCCATGGGATTTTCACACGCTGCAGTAGTACCCAAAGCTAAATATACCATGTCTTTTTTCTGGACTAACAGGTAGTGTATAAAAGGTGCTAGACAAAAAGATGATTCATTTCCAGGGATGGTTGGTGTAGGATGGCTAAAGATTTCTTGGATGCTACCCAGAACTATAGCTACTTAAAACTTAGAAACTATTTCTGGAATTTTCCATTTGACATTTTTGGACTGCAGTTGACCCCAGGCAACTGAAACTCTCTTTCAGGACAGACTACTACATTGGCTGGCAAACGCTTTTTTATTAACCACGTGACTCCTGTTAAGCCGCTTAAGATTCTTTAGGCCTCAGTTCCCTTTATCATCTGTAAAATGAGATGTTTGGACCTAAAGTCATCTTTTCTAGTTCCCTTCCTTCTCTGACATTCTATAAGAGAGGAGTCCCCTCGTCTGAAGATACCTCCACTTTATGGGGCGGGCCCAACGGTGACCGCATTCAAGTTTGAGACATTTAAACTATCCCACGAACAACCAACTGCAGCTCAAGGAGGTTAAAAATGACGGGCGATGAAAAGGGGGCGGGGGGAGGAGATGAAAGAAGACGATGCAGAAGATACAAATGGAAAGATAAACGGTATGCAAATGACATAAGTAGCATGCAAATAACTCAAGAAAACCATCAACCGGTAACTAGCATTTACGAGGCAGACGAAATTCTGCTGGTCTTTTGAGGATGCAGAGGTAAGACATCCTCTGGAGGCGCTCACGGAAAGCCGGGCTACACTTTTGGTGTTTCATCTAGACATAAAACTTCCATCTCCCTAAAAGCCCTGGCTGTGAGAAACGTAAGAAAAACTGAGAAATGAAAATATCACAAAATGCTTAAGTGTGCCAAAGACAACGTGGAAACTGTCTGGAGACAACTGGGACCACCCCCGCCCCGCCCCCCAAGCCTAATCCAGACACACAAAAGAAACCGCCAGCGCCTTCGGAAACGCAGTTTTCTGTTCTCCGCCAGCCAAGCAAGCGGTGGCGGAGACCCGCGCCCCCGGCTGCCCCCGCCTCGGCCCTCGGGCCTCGGAAGTGACGCAGCGCGCCCCGCCCCCGCCGCTAGATCCGCTGCTGCTGCCGCGGCGGGCGGACCTGCAAGAGGCGGCGGCGGCGGCGGCGGCCGAGGCCGAGGGAAGATGGCGGACGGTGTGGACCATATAGACATTTACGCGGATGTGGGCGAAGAGTTCAACCAGGTACGTGTGGGCCCGGGCTCACGCCGCCGAAGTGGGCGGTGCTGCGGCCGGGACGCGGACCTCGGGCCCGCTGCGGGCCACGAGCCGGCGCGGCTGCAGACCGTGCGCCCTTGGCGCCTGTGGGCCGCGCCGCCCGATCCCGGCGCAGCGCCCGCCTCGCCCCTCGTTCTACCGCGTCGTTTCGTGGGCGGCGGGCGCCGCCACCCTCCGCGGGGCCCCGAGCGCGGACGCCGGCCACTGTGCAGCCGCCGCCGGCTCCTCCCTCGCCGCCGCCTCGCTCCCCATTGTTGGAGGCCGGCGGGCGCTTCCCGCCTCGCTAGGCCCAGGCGGCGGGGCGGCGTGTGCGCGGCGGGGAGAACGGGCCGCCCCTGCGCCCCCACCCCCGCGGCTAGGTCGAGGAGGAAGCCCAGCGGGGCGCGCGCCGGCCTTCTCCTTGCCCCCGGCCCTGCCGCTCGGGCTCCGATTCCTTCGGTCGGTCCATTTTGTGTCTCTGTCGTCACTCGGTCGCCTCATGGAAGGCCGTGTTCACGGCCCTTTGTATCCCGCGCGCCCAGCTTCCTGAGCTCCCCTGCCCACGTTTGCTACAGGTTTCGGCGTGGCGCCGTCCCTGTCCTTCTCTCACTCTTTGGGAAGACGGCTTCGGTGCGGGCACGTTTGCAACAAGTCCTTTGACTTTCGGACCCATGGATCGTGTTTTGAAAGTCGGTGCACTGGCCCTACCTCGGTGGTCGAGGGCTTGCAGTGCCTCCGGGGCCCAGTCGTTCTCGGTCTTTGTGATGAAAATATCAGTGAAGCTAGGTGGCCCGGGCCCAAAGGAAGACTTGGAAGCGCGAGGGTTGGATGGAACAAAAAAGATGGTAGCTCACCAAGAGAAGAGATCAGAGTAGTGATTAAAGAATCTCACCCAAAATTCACATGGTGTTTGTTAGTTTTATAGCTGTTTCCCGATTTCCGAAAGCAAAATGTTTACTGTTGTCCGAGGGGTTTGGAAAGGCTGGAGAAAGTGAGAATGCAAGGTTTTTCCGGTATCTCATAGGCCACAGTTGCCTAGAAGGACTAGCCGCGGAGCTATGATGTCTGATGTTGTGCATCCTTGCAAAAGGTTACTAGAGCAGTGACGTTTAAGCTGTAAGCATTCTGGTCACATCTGCTGTCTTTTATATAGTAACACATTTAAAAAAAGCAAATTGTGTTTAACTGCAGTGTTCCTAATAGCTTTCTTACATTTTCCAGGTCCATGTGAGAAGCTTAGTAAAATTCTGGTTAATGTGTTTTTGTGGGGTTTTTACCCCTCCGTTAAGGATTTTATTTGTGCAAGGAGTTTAAGGATTTTTTTAAATAGGGAAAACTAGAAATCCGGTTTTTTTGGTTTTTTTTTTTTTTTTTGAGGGATGATGGTGCCCTTACGTTTAAATATTAGAAGAAAAGTTCAATTAGCTTTAAATGTTTTCTACTCCGTTAAAGAAGAGAGTATATTTAAACGTAACTCATTGTTATCAAATGTTAAGTTTTAAAATCTTTATTGTGTTGCGCTTAAATTTTTTTTTGCTATGCCTGAGTTGTGTCAGTGACAGTTTAGAAAGTTACCTTGAGTGCTAAACACAGTCGGATTCTAATGCTTTTTTTAAGATCAGTAAACAAAGACCTCTGGGAAATTTCTTTTCCTTTTATTTATCAAATGAGTGTAACATTCCATCGACAGGAGGTCCGTACCTGCAAGTAAAAAAACAAATGTTCAAGGCAGTCTTCATTAGCTCTCTTCCAAGAAAATATATTTCCTTTTGTCTTTCTAGTCACAGTAAAGGAAGAGCTGGACTACAATTTTAGAAGTTGAGCATTGTTCACAACCTTTTAATGAAATAACTTTTTAGGCTTTTGCATACTTAATTTGGGATGGGCATTTTTGTCATCTGTATAGCTGGATGGAGTGATACTTGCTTATCCCTGTGCACCAGCTAGTGCTGACCGAACAGGAGGTAAGAAGAGATTAAAATTTGGTAGCCCTGATGAACTGCTTAATAGGGTTCTTTCAAAAATAACATTTTGTGGATTTTACCTATAGCATTATATTGCACATGTATTTGAATGGTTTTTACCTCTAGGATCTTTATACTTTTGAATCAATTAATGGCATTAAATAGAGGGTTTGTTTTTGTTATTATTTTGTGTATCACTGGCCTTTGTAATCTACTGCTTGCTGTGATAATTCCTGTTTACAATATGGCCATAAATAGATAGTTGATGGTTTTTTAAGGTACATTCTTAATTTTTAAAAATGTTACTAGTATTGAAATATTTACCTGAAATTTTATCAAAATTAGAAGCAACTACAAAATTGTTGGTTGATTTAATTTGCATTCTTATTAGCTGCTGACATTACTTCTATTGGTTGCTAAACTGACTTTATTTTGTTGTAGTTGAGTAGAATGTTTTGCTAAGTATAACGGGTTTTATTTCGGCTTCTAAACTGTTGTAAACATTTAAAGAATCTCTTCATTGTGAGCTGTAGTTTTAATTGCATTGTATACTTTGAAATTCTTTGTAATATATGTGTTTTTTATTTTTTCTGTTTTAAATAATTATACTTGTATGATGTTTATTTCATGTATATACTTTGGTAAAGAGCAGTGTAAACCTATTTCAAAAAATGAGACATTCAATTGTCTTAGAAACTGTAATTTGGAGATGGTGTGAGAAAAAAGTTATTGAAGCTATAGAACAGCTCCTTTCTTCACCAGATGAATTTAGAATGAAGAATAAAATTGGAGAAGGGAAGAATGCACAAGGGCCTCAGTTATCCTTTATAGCTGCTCTTTAGTTCTTAAATTGAAGATCTTTGGATGGAACCAAATTGAGAACAGTTGCTCAAGTGAAAGAATTTGAACTCCTTCCAAACCTCTATATTACTTGGATTTGGAGTTGAAAAGAAAGCTGTTGGTTTCAGTCTCTCACTGAATTGATAGTGTGTATCAGTGCAGTTTGAACTGGAATTTGTACTTGAAGGTAGTAGTTACTAGTCTCATATTTAATAATTACAGACTTTTATTTTGACCTAAACTAAACTAAATTTATTTTAACTCAGTTCAGTATTTTATATGCCAGCAAGGTAGGGCTTCCCTGGTGGCTCGGAAGTTAAAGCGTCTGCCTGCAATGCGGGAGACCAGAGTTCGATCCCTGGGTCAGGAAGGTCTCCTGGAGAAAGAAATGACAACCCACTCCAGTATTCTTGCCTGGAGAATCCCATGGAAGGAGGAGCCTGGTGGTCTACAGTCCACAGGGTCTCAAAGAGTGGACAGACTGAGCGATTTTCACTTTCACTTTCAAGGAAGGATACAAAGTATATATAGTGTCTAGACTAAGTGCACTGTAGTGGGATTACATAAAAGATATGACACACTGACAGGTCATGTGTTACAGAAACCACTCTTCTATGTCTGTCTGTATGTGTAAACTTTTGTTGGCAGAGGAGAGGAGAGGGAAGTCAAATTCTGAACTTCAGGAAAGCTTATCCTGGGTGCACTGAAGTAGTGTGTATTTTGCTTGTTTGGGGAGCAAAGCCCTTCATGTAGAATGTAGTTTTTGATGTACCTGGTGGTAGGTCACTGAGAGCAGTGCTCATTCAGTGATCTGACATTCAGACTTTAAAATGAAAATGTATGTAGATAGTGGGAAAAAATTCATTTGGAAGTTACAGACGTAGACATCCTTATAAGTGTACTTGTCTTTATATCATGACTCATTATACTTTACATTGAGTTATTGTGTGTCTACTATAGCCAATGTTTAGCTAATTTTGGAAAATAAGTTTTATTAGGCAAATATCTGTGAAATCTTATTTCTACCAAATTTATATTGAATAGAGAACCCTTTAAGATAAGGCATGTAAGATGGAAACTGAAGTAGGTAGAGACTGATTCAGAAACTTGGGTAGAAATGTTTAGGGGAGCTGTAACTCTTAATTATTTTATTATTTATAAGTAGTTCATTCTGTTGTTCACTTTGTGATTTATGTGCCATATTTGTAGTACCAAATTGGCTTCCTTACCATTAGTTGAGCTTTTAACAGGGATTGGAAACTGATTTTAATATCTACTTGAAATGTAAACAAAATCAGAAACTGAAATATTTTCTAAAAAGATAGGTATGTATTAGATTATCTGTTTTGTGGATTTTGTGGGTTAGTGTATTCTTTTCCATGGTATAGAAAACATTTTATAAGTGCAAACTTGTATTTTGCTTGTATTTCTCTAAATGGAAATTTTTTTTTTCCAGTAGAGGAACTTTGAACAAGTGGCCTTTGCTGTGACATTAGTGGTGGTAACATAATGCAGGAGTGGCATTAATACAGTTTTAGGAACACCAAAAGTAGTGTTGTGCCTGTCAGGAAGAGTGAAGGTTACAGGACAACTATCACAGTCTTCCCAGTAATGTACAGAATATCTGACATTAAAATTACATGGGAGGTGATTAACAAAAGTATGTCCCTCTTCAGAGCAAGGGCATGGTGATAATGAAAAAAAGGTTGAGAAACATTGCTTTTAAGAGGAGCTAATTGAAATTTGGTTATTTTACTATCTGTCTTAATTTGAGTGTTGTCTCTGACCTGGCTACAGCTACTTATTTGTCGTGAGGAACATGATCTTGAGATGCAGAATCTTGAAAGGCTACCTTGCCTTTAAAATAATTATTGTAATTAAATGTAGAAAATGAAATAACTTAGTGGATTTTTTTAACAAACCCTAAGAGCTGTCACCTACTGGAAGTTAAATATAGTGTATAGTTCTATTGGTTATTAGTTGCTATGAACAAATTGGGCAATATTTGTAATCTAAAATAATTAGAGGGGTAATATTGATTATTTTTTGTTTTTGAGTACCTTTAAAATTTCCCAATGGTAATAATTGAAAAGACTGCATATAGAACTTGACACTGTTGACTGTTATTCTTTGACAAAGTTTGTCCAAATAGACTCTCAGAGCTCACCTTCTTTCTATGTGATCTGTGGTGGTGGTGGTGGTGTTTAGTCCCTAAGTCATGCCCAACTCTTTTGGGACCCCATGGATTGTAGCCTGCCAGGCTCCTCTGTCCATGGTATTCTCCAGGCAAGAATACTGGAGTGGGTTGCAGTTTCCTTCTGGGGATCCTCCCGAACCAGGGATAGAACCTGGGTCTCCTGCATTGCAGGCAGTTTCTTTACCACTGAACCACCAGGGAAGCCCTGACTTGTGATACTCATTTTACATAATTTTAGAACGTGCATGTTTTCCCCCCTTTTAGAGTGGGAACAGAAAGTAGGATGTGTTTAATTATTTTTATAATTATTATTTTATATAATTATAATTATATATATATTATATATAATAATTATATAATATATAATAATAATTATAATTATTTTATATTAAAATATAAACATATTTATATATTTATCTGTATATAATTATTTTTTTAATCTGGAGGATAGGTGTGATATGGTGAAGTTGAAAAGGAAGGTTATTGATATTACAGAAGAGTGTGTGTTTTAAGTTGCCTCTTAGTAATGGTGGTAATGTATTCAAATTCATTAATATTTTTTCACCAAGTCCAAATGCATACCATGGGGCTAAAAGTACAGGCTGTGGCCTTGGAACTGAGCGAAGCTAACTAGTCTACTTGGAAATCAAACCCCAGGACTGTGGTCTCAGTTAGCATCATATTTCAATCAGTTGGAAGCAGTCCAACTACCAGACCAAGTGACTGATATTAAATATTGGTAGAATCATATCAGTATGGAAAATTGATTAGTATCAACACAGGAATTCAGGGATGGACAAAAATAGTAAGTTGTGACTCACCAGGTTAGTGTAGCTGCAGTTATTATGCCTGTAAATTATTGTCGACTTATGTGAACATTTTCCTAGATTTATAACTAGTGAAAAGTCAAATAATATTTCATCAAAGTATAGATTGAAATACTTTTAGTGCTACTATTAATAACCCTTGCATTCTGTTTTACTCTCCCTCAAACCATATATTGTGATTATAGTCTCTGCAGAGGAGGATGGAAACACAACTCCTTTTGAATAATAGTGACAATAATTTACTTGATGTGCAAAACTGGATTGCGAACATTTCAAAGTGCCTGCTACCCCTTGTGGGAAACTTTGTTATCTTAAGTGTGTGGAATCAACTGCTGCAGCCGTGCCACCTGAAGCTTTAGCTACACTGAAACTTCTTAACAAAACTCAACCTTCTTTTTTCTAATTTTTACTATCACTGCTTTTTTCTAATTTTTTTTTCTTTTTTCTAATTTTTACTGTCACTATCACAATTTTTACTATCATGTTCCTTGGTTTCAAAAAACTCAGTTCTCAAAGGTTATTTTGGTACTGCTGTGGAAAGAAAATTATGGCATTATTCAGTGATTTGTGGTCTTAGTTTCTGCCCATTGCTAAAGAGGGCTTTCTTCTCTGACGTACCTTAAGATTTTGTCCCTTAATAAATAAGTTACATACATTCAGCCTCATAACAATATTGTTATGTAGAGATTCTGTTGCATTATCAGCGAATTGGATAACTTCATTATGCAGAAGATTACCTGATATGCTATGTGTTATGAACTGATAAGTGGTATATTTCCCCTTCTGGATTTTTTTTTTCTTTTCCTGTTTCTTTAAGAAAAAATCTTTTTCTGGCTTCCTTCTGAATAGCAAAACAAGAACCATGTTCCCTTGGGACTCTTATTATAACAGTATTTTGTTGATCTGTTCATAGTCATATTATTCATGCCTTTTTTCAATGTCATTCTTTATCCATAAAATGGTTAGTTCCTAAAACTATTAGTTTCTCCTTATCTACCATTTGTATTCATTCTTACTGAATTGTAATAATGGAGAAGATAAGAATTATATTCGTTTTCTAAGTGTAATTGCCTTTCTTTTATTACCTTGACAGAGGAGCCTGGTAGGCTACAGTCCATGGCCTCGCAAAGAGTCAGACATGACTGAGTGACTTCACTTTCACTTTTCAGAATGAAGTAGTTCACATCCATTTAGATACTTTGTGGTGGAAAGGAAGATAAAAATAGAGCTTTTCCTCTGTTACTGGCTAGTCAAGCCAGTGGCCCAGTAACTGTTACCAAAGGCAATTTAAATGATGCTCAGTGTTCTGCCACTACCTGCATTTCATTTTTCTTGTGCTTATTTACAGGTTGAACCCTATTTTTCTATTATTCTCCTGTTCACATATTTGCTTATTATTCATTTTCCTTTTACTTGCATATTACTTAGGCATGTAAGTGGCATCTCCTAGCCTTGTTTTAATTCTGCTGGTGACACTTGATGGCAAAACTTTACTAGATTCTTCCGTGTTCATGTCCCTTTTCTCTTGACCATGTAGATGTTTTGCTAATTGACTATATATCTAAGAAGTCAGGTAAGCATTAACTCTTTGTTGACTGAGGATAATAAAACTTAATATAGATACTAATTTGGATAGTTTAACCTGTATTTTCTCTTTCCCTTGTTCATTTATTGTGACATATAGAATCATACATAGCCATATTTCTTTATCCCTTTCCCGTGGCTTAGCTTACTATGCTTTTTCTAAAACTAACAGCTTCCACAGAATTGGGAAGCATGATCCTGAATACTATAGAAAATAATAGTTGTATTTTTCTGCAGTTAAAAATATTATTAAAGATTCATAATGGCTCTGATTTCTGTTTGTGATATTTTTGTATTGAAAATTTGTAGTCAGTGTTGTTACTTTTAGAGTATTTCGCTTCCATGAAAAGTTCATTATTTTATTTTGTCTACATGTTATTCTGTTCCTAGAGGAACATTAGTTCTTATAATAAGTATCAGTGGGGAAATAGGATTCATTGTATAGAAATTCACTTTATAGGCAGTGTTCAAGAAGTGCCGTAAAGTGAAAGATTTGTACTGAGATCTTTGACCTATGTCTTCTACCAAATTTTTAAAAGAAAATTGTTGAATAAATTTGCATTCACATCTGTTTTAGAAGTCGTCTGACTATTGTATAATCTAGAACATTATTTCTGTATCTCAGGAAGCTGAATATGGTGGGCATGATCAGATAGATTTGTATGATGATGTCATCTCTCCATCTGCAAATAATGGAGATGCCCCGGAAGATCGGGATTACATGGATACTCTCCCACCAACTGTTGGTGATGACGTGGGTAAAGGAGCAGCACCAAATGTTGTCTATACATATACGGGAAAGAGAATTGCATTGTATATTGGGAATCTAACATGGGTAAGTGACTTGATTTGAATTAAATCCTTGGTGATTGATTTCAAACTATTCCAGTAGTTAATTTTTTCTCCAGTATATAAAATAAGAATTTCAAGTTATTAAATTGGTTCTACATGCTTCGTTATGCACCAAGGGGGGGACATGCATGTACCTTTTAAATATAGTAAGTACCAGAATCTTCTAGTTCTGAATTTTGTAGACATTCAACTTGTTTTGGTAGAGATTCCAGTTAAATGTAGTTCAATTATTTTATCTTTTACTACTCCTACACTTCAGCTATCTCAGTTTACAAAGGAAAATGCTCACATAAAGGCTCAAACCAGGATTCAGTAATGTAGGAGAGAAAGATACACAATATAATTCTTGTTTTTAAGAGTTTTCATTATTCAAACCATAATTACACACATACTGAATTTCATTTTTGCCCTTAAATTTGAAATCTGATTTACAGAAATACTGCTATTATACATTGTATTTTAATTTGGTTTATGATACTACAGTAGTAGTAAACCTACAGGTTTATTGATTGGAGTTTCATTAGCTGAATGTTTAGTAGTATTATTATCTGTGTTTTATTAGCATTGAATCTTAAATATTTACTAAAATAGTCCAGTAGAGTTTTTGCATCTCTATTTAAAAACGTTTATTACACATACTTGAAAATTTAAAAATTGCCTAGAAATCAGTTGTTACTGTACATTTCCTTAATAGTATTTTATTTTAAATGTTTGCATATTTAAAAAGCTGGCCAATCTCCCATCATCTGAGCAATTTTTATAATGTTGGAGACAGTTGCATTGTAGATAAAAAGAGTGTGGTTGCTGAGGAAGACTGAGTCTTGGCTCCTACATATGTTTTATAACCTTGGACAACTTCTTTAACCTCTCTATTGCATAGAGTGTAAAATAGGAATTATATGTAAAATGGGACTTCTGTGTTTTGAGAATTAAATATTTGGTAAAAGGGTATGGTAGGCACTGAATACACATTAGGATTTTGTTTTGTATACTTAGAAACATAAGGTGGAGTTTATTTCCCCAAATAATTTCTTTTAAGAAAAAAAGCGGCAGGTGAGATTGGTTTATTGAAAATTTAAAGTCACAGCAGTTGAAAGCTGAAAGAGACCAAAAACTCATTAAGGGTTTTCTTTTTTTAATTCTATATTCTCTCTGAGGGTATGTACCTTCTATTTCCAAAACTCTTATCAAGGGACGAAAGTATGTCTTCAGGTGCTTTTGTGCTATTTAAAAATTGGAGACTGACTGGCGGTAATTGTACATAGTTTGCACTAAGGATTAATTTTGTCTGTCCTGAGTTTACCCTTACAAACTAAATTGAAACAATAAAAATCTTAGATATGTTATGATGGTTAATGAGGGGGAAATATCTTGCAGTGGACAACAGATGAAGACTTAACTGAAGCAGTTCATTCTTTGGGAGTAAATGATATTTTGGAGATAAAGTTTTTTGAAAATCGGGCAAATGGCCAGTCAAAGGGGTAAGAATTTTGTTTTAATTCTTTTTTTTTTTTCACCCAATGGGAGTTTGTAGCTAACAATTACAATTTTAGGGGTGACTTTCCTTGAAGTTAATACTTATCTACACATGTGTAGGATATTTCTTTTCTACACTGACAGGAGGTTCTTGGGCAAAGATTCATACTCATTTAATGTATCCTGTGATCTACCTCCCTAAAACTAGTGGAGCTGGGAGATTAGGTCTCTTTTCCAATTTTCCTGCATTTTCTCCATTGTGGTTGAACAATGACAGTTTGAAGAAGCATCACTATCCCTGTGGTTAAGGGGTATTGGAAGATGGGCCACTGAAGAATACTGTAGCGTGGATGTTTTGCATTATTTGTTTAACTATTAAACTACACAGATGAGGTAGGATACTTATAAAATCCAGATGTCCAAAAGTAAGACAGTAAAAAAATAGAATGTCATCATCTGTAGGTGATTACTCTTGTCATTTTAGTGAATATACTTTCAGGTATTTTCCTAGTGCTTTATTTTTATTGCAAAAATAATAGGATTGCAATTTACGTTTTATAGTGTGTTTGATACACCGTAAAAAAATTAATAAATATACATCTTCTCTAATGTATTAGTTCTTTCTATCATACTTTGCTACTGTAACTAATTTTACCATTCTTATTTTTGGTTATTTGAGTTTTCAGTTTTTGTCTATTAGAAATAATGTTTTATTTAAATCTCTGGTATAGATTTTGGATTTTTTAGAAGATAATTTGCTAACTACAGAATGATAAAGTAAAAAAAATATGCTTAATGTACTTATTTAATATCCAGTGTGCCAGTGTGCAATAACTAGGAATATTTTCAAACATGTGCAGAGTCTTGACTGCTTTTCATGAACTCCACTCTGCTGCCTGGTCCAAGCCACTGTTATCTCTTACTTGAACAGTAGCTTCCTACCTGATGTACCTGCCTTCACTCTAATTCTCTACAGTCTATATAGAGACATAGCAGAAGTTGAAAAAAAAGTGACATCAGTATTTGGCTCCTCAGAATGTACTATTGATTGTCCATTTTATTCAGAGTAAAACCCAGAATCTTCACTGTGGTCTATAAGGCACGAAGACCTGTTTTCCCCACTCTGTTACCATCTCTGACCTTATCTCCTACTGCTGTTTACTTTGCTATGCTGCTCAGCTACATTAATTAGTCTTTGCTGTTCCTCAGACATATTGCTACTTGAGACCTTTACACTCTTTCTTCTGTTTGACTTACTTTTCCCCAAAATATCCACATTTGGGATCTTTTCACTTCAATCAGGATTCTGCCTGAGTTCCCCTTATCTGGCCACACTGTGCAAGAGCTTCGACTCCTATCACTGTTCCTTTTTCCTCCGCTTTTCTTACATTGTATGTTACTCGTTTATGGTCTTGTCTCCTACTAGATTTAGATTGTAAGTTCCAAAAGAGCTTTGTTCACTATTGTATTCCCTAACCCTAAAGTGGGGCATGGCATATAGGAAGTGGTGCTCAATTAAATTAGTGAATTAATTAAATTGTCTCTAAATGTTGTGACCCAAGGTAATCTTGAATCAAACAGCAGACTTTGTTGACCAGGATCTAATTAAAGGACCATTTTGAATACTAGGCAGTAAAGACTCCTAAGAGACCTTCTGAGAATAATTTAGAATATTATATAACTTTATGAATTGACACTCATTCATTTTTTTCTGTTCTAAATTTATTTTTCCTAGTGAGATACAATTCACATACTATAAAATTCACCCTTTTAAAGAATTCAAATCAGTGGACTTTATTTATAAAGTTGTACAACCATTATTATTGTCTATTTCCAGAATGTTCTGATCACTCCCAAAAGAAATCCTGTGTCTGTTAGCAACTGTCTTTGTGGATTTGTCTGTTCTGAAGAGGTATCATAGAGAATGTGGTCCCATGTGCCTAGCTCCTTGCTCTTAGCAGATTTTCAGGTCTCATCATGTTGTAACATGTGTCAGTACTTATTTTTTAAAAATATTAATATTCCACTAAATATTATACTGTGTGAATACACCACATTTAAAATGTCAAAAATTTAGAAATTCTGAAAATTTCATCCATCATTTGGTGGACATTTAGGTGGTTTCCATTTTTGCTATTATGAATAAGGCCCCTATGAATATTCATATATGAGTTTTAGAATGAGCATTTTTTTTAAGGAAATTGTTTATTTTATCTAAATAGATTACACTGTAGTTCCCGTATGATTTGCAACTGTTCCAAAGCCACCCTTTTATATAGACAGAAAAATCTTTAGTGAAAGTTAAATTTATCAGCATTTATAAAAATTTCTAATTTTGTTCTTAAGAATACTCCTCCTCTGTATTCATGTACCAGTTTGTATGAACGTAATATTTTCAGTCAGTTCTGTTAGGTACATGTATACACTCAGGAGTTTTGTTTCTTTTGCTGCCATAAGGCTTGTAGGATTTCAGTTCCCTGACCAGGGATTGAACCTGGGCCATGGCACTGAAAGCTCCAGCTCCAAACCACTAGACTGCCAGAGAATTCCCAGGAGATTTATTGGATCATATTTTAACTCTGTTATATTCAACCGTTTAAGAAGCTGCTGGGATATTTGTCGGAGTGTCTGTACTATTATATATTTTTTCATCAAGCAGTGTATGAGGGTTCTAGTTTTTCCCACATCCTCACTAGCACTTGTTAATTATCTTTTTGATTAGTGGGTGAAGTGGTATCATTACGATTTTGATTTACGTTTTCCTGTTAGCTAATGATATTGAGCATCTTTTTATGGTGATGTTATTCGTAATAATTAAATTTGGGTTCTGGAAACAACCCAAATGCCTGTCAGTTGGTGGATTTTGAGGAAATGTGGTATATCTATGTAATGAAATATTATTCAGTCATGAGAAAGAATTAATCACTGACACATGTTTTAACATGCATTAAACCTTGAAAACATCATGCTAAGTGAAAGAAGCTAGTCCCCATGAAGGACCACACACCGTGTTATTCACATTTAATGAAATGTCCAGAATAGGCAGATGTAGAGATTTGTTCTTTAGGGTTGGAGGATGGGAGGAAATGGAGTGACAGCTGACAGTTATGGGGTTTTTTTTTTGAGTGATGAAAATGCTCTTAAAATTGATGTGGCTGTGATTGTAAAACTCTGAGTATACTAAACAAACAAAGCATTGAATTCTGTACACTTTGAATAATATGATGTGTTATTATAAAAAAAGTTAGAGGTGGAAGTGTGACCATTGTATTCTAAGAAATATTTTGGGTTTTTTTGGTAGGTAAAATTAAATTCAAATCATTTCATTTTTAATAACTGCAATAACAGTTAATCCCTCCTCACTTTCTACCCACATCCCTTTAAACACCTTTTAGGTTTGCCCTTGTTGGTGTTGGATCTGAAGCATCCTCAAAAAAGTTAATGGATCTGTTGCCTAAGAGAGAGCTTCATGGTCAGAATCCTGTTGTAACTCCATGCAATAAACAGTTCCTGAGTCAATTTGAAATGCAGTCCAGGAAAAGTAAGCACCCCCCTCAGAGGCTTTTATTAAAAGATGTGCATTTTAACCAGTCTTGTTAGCATTTGTTATATGTTGTATTGGAGAAGTCATCTTAATATTTATATTTAGTTCATTGGAGAATCCATTTTAGAAAATCCATGCTTTGAGTTTGATTTAAATTACTGATTATGACTGGTTCCGTGTACTGGAAACCTATGCCCATTTTTCTCTAAATGTTACAGACCCAACATTATACAACAGTGTGCAAGTTTTATAGCCCTGCCATTCTTATCCTGTCATTCCCATCCTAAAGAAAGGAAGAAACTACATTCTAATCCTTAGGTTGAAGGAAAGTTATGTGGATGTCTGTTATGGTTGGGGAGAAACTACTGATAACCAGAAAGTATTCATTGATTTTCTGCTTGGCACCAAGACCTATCACCACTTGGTAAAGTGACTATAGAAAAGATTTGCCATTATATACTTAAAAATGTTATCACTTAAAGAGATAAATGAATGATAATGTAATTAATAGAAATTTGAGTGGTTGTTTTTCTTAATGTTCTAGCACTTAAAACTTAACTGATGAATGTTAAAAAGTTTGAATGATTTACACTTACTGAAATTTAGATTTCTGTTAGAGAATTTTGGTCTTGGCTGCTGCAGAATACTGGTATTTTGAAAGTAACTCATTATTTGTTTATCAGAAATACATTTAAGCCTAGATCTTTGAGACTTCAAAAGAATTTAAATAGATGTGAAGGTTTTCCTAAATGGGTACTTCTCAGGTAGTTTGCACGGGCCCAAGGCATCTGGAAGTTAGTAAGCAGTATACATAAACTTTGATTTAGAGTTGTTTCTAATATCTAACAGTGGTTACATATCAGATAACTATTTTAATAAATGCTATTTATGAGTATTTGGATATTTGCAGCTACACAATCAGGACAAATGTCTGGGGAAGGTAAAGCTGGTCCTCCGGGAGGCAGTTCACGTGCAGCATTTCCACAAGGTGGTAGAGGACGGGGCCGTTTTCCAGGGGCTGTTCCTGGTGGGGACAGATTTCCTGGGCCAGCAGGACCAGGAGGGCCACCTCCACCTTTTCCAGGTAAAATTTTTCTTAAATTGCCATGGATAAAATGTGTCTACCTAATACCTCTTTTCCTTTTCTCTCTTTTTCAAGTAATGCATTATTAATGTGACTTACTCTCCTTGTTATGCTATTTTTGGAATCCAGGAAATTTGATCAAGCATCTTGTTAAAGGAACTCGGCCTTTGTTCCTGGAAACTAGGATTCCATGGCATATGGGGCACAGCATAGAGGAATTACCCATTTTTGGCCTAAAAGGTCTTTATTTTTCTCCAAACTTGCTTGACTTATATATAGAATATTTACATCCGTCTTATTTTCTTACCTCTTAAAAAATCCTTTCAAGACCATTTTTCCTTGTTTCACTTTCTAGCTTGTCATCAGAGTAGACTATAAGGTGGGTGATTTCACTGTAAGAAGTGTGTGTATGCTGAAAGATGGAAACTATCTCTAAGCATTGTAATCTGTTAAAGTTTTTGTTTCAGTAGTTTTTCTTAAGCATTAAATTGAGCTAGTTAAATGTGTAAGGATATACTTCATCCTTGTAACTTGTTAGTGTAGCGTTTACCATATGGGTTTCATTTAAAGAGAAAGAGTCTTGGTCTATGAGTTATGCTTTAAAAGTATAATTGTGGCATGAAGATTAAAACACCTTATTGAAGTGTTTTTTTCTCTCTCTCTCTCTCTCTCTCCCCCCTTTATTCTGTAGCTGGACAGACTCCACCACGCCCACCCTTAGGTCCTCCAGGCCCACCCGGTCCGCCAGGTCCTCCACCTCCTGGTCAGGTTCTGCCTCCTCCTTTAGCTGGGCCTCCTAATCGGGGAGATCGCCCTCCACCACCAGTTCTTTTTCCTGGACAGCCTTTTGGGCAGCCTCCATTGGGTCCGCTTCCTCCTGGTCCTCCACCTCCAGTTCCAGGCTACGGCCCCCCTCCTGGTCCACCACCTCCACAACAGGGACCACCTCCACCTCCAGGCCCCTTTCCACCTCGCCCACCTGGCCCTCTTGGGCCACCCCTTACACTCGCTCCTCCTCCGCATCTTCCTGGACCACCTCCAGGGGCCCCACCGCCAGCTCCACATGTGAACCCAGCTTTCTTTCCTCCACCAACTAACAGCGGCATGCCTACATCAGATAGCCGAGGCCCACCACCAACAGATCCATATGGCCGGCCTCCGCCATATGATAGGGGTGACTATGGGCCTCCTGGGAGGTAAGTTAGTATGCGTCTGTAAAAGTAGACTTAGTATATTTGATCTGCAAAAGCTATTTTTCACTCTTGTCTGTGAAGTTTTAAAAAATTAGCAGCTTTCCCGATACATAATGTTGTGTATGTTTTCTCTTACAAGAAGCAGTATGATACGGTGAAAAACATACTGAACAGGGTTGGGAATAATCCAGCTCTACCACTTCCACAGGCTTGTGATTTTAGGGCAAGTCACATTATTTCTGTCATTTTTAAGTTAAAAGAGGTTGATAAAGATACTGAAGCAAGCTAATGGGATCCTCAAGCTACTTTTAAAATTTTAACATCAATATCATTCATCTACCATTGATGACACTACATAGAAAGTTAAAGTTTCTTCATTGTTTTAGAAATTAGGTCAGTTTATTAGATAGTATCTCATGCTTATCAGGAGTCCTGTATAGCAAAATTACTAACTTTTAATTAAAGTGGGGACATTAAATAATTTATAAACATCTTTGGGTAGACAAAGACTTGTAAAACACAGGCTTTATGGGAATTAAAATAGTTAATGGCCATCCTTGGAGAAAAGCTGCATGGAAACTAAAGTACTTTTAAAGCTGCTGCTGCTGCTAAGTCGCTTCAGTAGTGTTGGACTCTATGCGACCCCACAGACAGCAGCCCACCAGGCTCCCCCGCCCCTGGGATTCTCCAGGCGAGAACACTGGAGTGGGTTGCCATTTCCTTCTTCAATGCATGAAAGTGAAAAGTGAAAGTGAAGTCGCTCAGTCATATCTGACTCTTTGCGACCCCATGGACTGCAGCCTACCAGGCTCCTCCGTCCATGGGATTTTCCAGGCAAGAGTACTGGAGTGGGGTGCCATTGCCTTCTCCGACTTTTAAAGCTATCCATGCTCAAATCCTAATCTGGAGAGCTGTGTTAATCTTTAAAAACTACTTGAATTTGTCCCCTTCAGTTTCTTGATTTTATATTCTTTTACTGTTATCTTTGAATTACTCTGTATTTCAGTTTGTCTGACAATGTACTGCAGGGATGGATATGAGCATCTGCCTAATTTCATACAAGGGTACAGGGCCAGGGAAATAAATTTGATGTTGTAGATAAAGTCTTCTGACAGTTATCTATCCATAGACATTGTGCCTGAAATGTTATATCTAGGAAGGTAGCACAATTTTTCTTCTATTCAACTTAAATCCAGTGAGCACCTATCTGTTAAGTGTTCATTGTGTGGGAGTGGGTTAGGTGGCTTGGTTTGATAAGTTTAGTTTGAATTGCATGTCTTTTTTCTAACATAATAGAATTTCTGTAGTACCAGTTTTTCTAAAAATATTTGTGTATATATACTTGGTTATTATTGAGTAATTTTTAATTGGAAGTGGGAGAAAACTGATTTTTTTTTTTAAAGAAATAGGATGGGTATGAGTCACAGAATTTATCTGAAATCATACATGGATGTTGGAAAACTTGTAATTTGGTTAGACTGCTTATAAAGTTTTGAGAATAACAGTAATACCTTGTAAACATGCAGAAGGTTGTATTAGCTCTTCCTCATCTCATCTGAATGAACTGCTTCTGCTTGCCTTGATTCAGCATCCTACCTAGTAACTAATAACTAAGATGGCAAAATGTTTACCTTTTCTGTACTATACATGTAGTCACAATTTTTTAAGTTGTCCAGCAGCTTTAGAAAATCTTGGGATTTTGTTACTTTTTTTTCAGTAAATATTTGTAGGTACTGAGGGTCTTTTATTTGCCAGATATCCTGGGGATTCAGTGGGGCATACAAGATAGGTCTAAGATATTGTCCCTCCTGAAATTTTATTAGTTAGACATTTATTATTCTTCTGTTGTGAGTTGGGCTCTGTGCCTAAAGGATCCAAATATAAATGAAACCAGATTTTGGCCCTGGCTTGTGTAGGGTTGCTTAGATATACATACATATATAGACAGACATCAAAACAATTTTTTACATGGTTTTGTATGACTAAAAATATTTTATTGCAGTTATGTAGATATAGCATTTCTGACCTCCAGAAAGATATTTTTAAGTTGCTGCTTTATTTCAGCTGAAAGATAATAATTGTACAAGGGAATTTTTCATACACCTGCTCTGTACGAAAAATAGTATATTTCAATATGAGAAAATAACTGTTAGCTCTGAGGCACTTGTCAAAAGCAGTTATTTGAATTGCATTACACAGTTATGACTAATTTAGAATTTTGAGTATGATTTAAGGTTTATTTTGATTTTATAGGGAAATGGATACTGCAAGAACGCCATTGAGTGAAGCTGAGTTTGAAGAAATCATGAATAGAAATAGGGCAATCTCAAGCAGTGCTATTTCAAGAGCTGTGTCTGATGCCAGTGCTGGTTTGTATATTTCTCTCTGTATTCATATTTCTTACTTATGTTATTAGGAATGACCTAAAACTTCTAAAAACTGATTTTTGTTTTGGCTGTGGGCAGGCTTTCCCTGGTTGCAGCACGCAGGGGCCACTCTAGTTGCGGTGCACTGGCTTATCACTGTGGTGGCTTCTCTTGCTGCGGAGCACAAACTCTAGGCACACAGGCTTCAGTAGTTGCAGCACCCTGGGTCAGTAGTTGTGGCGCGTGGGTTTAGTTGCTCCGAGGCATGTAGGATCCTCCTGGACCAGTGATCGAACCTGTGTCCCCTGCATTGGCAGGCAGACTCTTTTCCACTGTACCACCAGGGAAGTCTAGGCATGACCTAAAGCTTTTAAGTACAACTTTGAAGATGGGTCATCTACATGTAGTAGTTATTTTTATATTTCCCAATCATTATCTATCTTATATTTAAAAGGCATTGAAGGAAACTATATGTCACAGTGTAGTGAAATACCCCTAATATAAACATTTTAGGTATAAATTTAAGTATTAGCCCTGACATTTAATGGCTTAGGGGCCTCAAGGCAGCTCATTTATTCCTATATTTACTAAATGATCACATGTTTCATACAGCTATAACAATAACAAACTTCATGTACATTAAAGCCTTTCCCAAAATGATGAAACTGAAAAAATTAAGACATCGTCTATAATCATTTTGAAGTGCTTTGCTTTTTTAAAATGGTTGCCTCAAATGGTTAGGTGATATTTTTGAAAACAAAATTTGTTTGACTTAAACCTCTCTCTTTCCACTTACAGGTGATTATGGGAGTGCTATTGAGACATTGGTAACTGCAATTTCTTTAATTAAACAATCCAAAGTATCTGCTGATGATCGTTGCAAAGTTCTTATTAGCTCTTTGCAAGATTGCCTGCATGGAATTGAATCCAAGTCTTATGGTTCTGGATCAAGGTAAAACTTTCCTGTCTCATGTCTATATAAAATTGCTGCTTTGCAAATAGAGAAAAATATTGTGTTTGGGACTCTATAGGACTTTGATTTTACTTATTACTGTTTATTTAGCAGCTAATGTGATTTTGTTGTTGTTTAATAAATGTCAGGTGTTTGCTTGCTTAAAACACCTCAAAGGCTTTCAGTTGTTCTCACAATTCTTAGAATAAATGTAATAATGCAAATGTAAACATTGTAAACAGTATGATACAGTTTGCCTCATTATGTACCTCTCTTGCTCACTATTCTCTAGCAATATTGGTTTCCCTTTTCTTCCTCTTGAAACTCTTGTTTCTGTATTAACACTTGGTATTTCTTCTACTGGGAGCCCTTTTCCTTGACTCTTCACATAGCTATTCCTTGTTCTTTTCTCAATTCAATCTTTCTAGGATTGAAGACCCCCTCTAATAATCTTCTCCCAGGTTATTCTGATTATTTCTTTAATAATTCTTCTTGCAATCTGTTCTTTCTTATTGTTGTTAAGTATTGTTACTTATTGTTCTTATTTCTTTTCAGTAGAACACATTGAAAAATGGGAGGGGTCTTATTTACCTGTCTTGTTGATTACTGTGTTGGTAATGATGTAGAGAATGGGTGCTAAATAAGTATTTCTTGAACAAGAGAGTTTATGATCATTTCTTAGGGTTTTTTTTTTAAATTAGGCAATTCTTTTTTTGGCGTTACTGCTAACGTTGAAATTTTACATATTTTAGAAAGGTAAAGCTTAATCTTGACATGATACTTTCCGGTCTTTAGTATACTTACCAGGTGGTAGAGTCATCTTCGTTAAGCTAGGAAAAGGAGCTTGTCTTTGTCATGGTCCCCAACTTTATAATTATTAATTTTGTGACCCGGTTTAAGGATCTTTGAATCTGAACAAATTTTCATAGCTAAAGGCTGTATCTTACATATCTTTTAACTTTTTAAGTCCAGAATAACTTCTGCCTTGGTCACAAGCTTAACACCTAATAATGTTTGCTAAGTTGAGCTGCCTGGTGCAGAAATACAAAATAGGGATTAAACTAATAGGCAGTTATTTCCTAATTGTGAATTTTAGAACTTAGATTAATAGGATTTCTAAGATACATACTTTGGTTAACGTACCTGTTTTTTGTTTGTTTCTAAAGGAAGTTCATGCAGCGTTTCTCTTTATTAAATAACAGTGTGAATAATTTATCAATCTTTTCTAGTGGTCGTGTTTACTAAGTTTCTTCTTTGCGTCCCACCATGCTTCTCAGCACTACCATCCTCCAAGCATACATATGTATATATTTCTTTGGAAAGTTTCTTAGCAGGGTAGCACTTATGATGAACCATATTTTGGCTAGTTATAAATGTAAGATTAATATTTACATACATGTTTACAGTAATGGGTGATAATTTTAAGTAGTTAAGTCTCATTGTGTATTGAGTGATTTCATGAATTTTATTTCTAAAAAACTACTTTTCTATATATTCTTTTGGTTAAAACACAAGTTCTATGAGATTTTCTCTACTTTACCTTTCTGCTTTTCATTCAGTAAATATTGCATGTCTCTTTTAGGCTCCTGGTTATAATAGATGATATGATGTATTGCCATGATGTGTCTGGTTCCCAATTTTTAGGTGAATATTTTTTAAAATGGGATTTCTAGTTCTTGGTTGTTGCTGAGTTGATAAATCATTATTGTCTGTTCAGGATATTTTAGTCTAAACTATATTTGTAAGTTACTTTTTTGCCTTGGGTATTTTTAAAGATCAAAATACTAAATTTTAAAGCTAATTATGGAGAGCATTAATCCAGTAATTTCTTTTAGAAGACGTGAACGATCAAGAGAAAGGGATCATAGTAGATCACGAGAAAAGAGTCGGCGTCATAAATCCCGCAGTAGAGATCGTCATGATGATTATTACAGAGAGAGAAGCCGAGAACGAGAGAGACACCGGGACCGGGACCGAGACCGGGATCGAGAGCGTGACCGAGAGCGCGAGTATCGTCATCGTTAGAAGGTGGGTATTCCTTGTTCCTGTTGTTTTTAGCATACCTATTATTAATAGTAATTATAACTCCAAGGCTATTGTTTATACAGTATATACCCACATTTTATATCGTCCAACTACTTGTTCTGAGTTTAATCTTCTGGAATCATCTGAGGTAAATGACAGGTGAGTAATGACAGGTAAACATTTTGACCTCTTATCCTTAAATATTGCTTGTTTGAGTTACAGCTTTTAGGTTTCAGACTGTTAATGATCCTAAGAAAGCAAGAAAATAATCAAGAGGACTCATTGTCTACTTCTAAAATCTAAAAATTGGAATTCTCTTAATCACATACATAGTTTGCATGTGATTTAAAGTATAAAATATGAGTTAATTCTTATTATAATATGCTTGGACTTCAAAAAATAAATTTAAAGTTTCTCTCCTTGAACTAACTTTATTTATCCCTAGAAATTTTATAGACAATCTGACACTTGTTGCTAGTTGGAAGGTGGTTTGTTAGCATTGAGAAAAACTTTTTTTTTTTTTTTTTAAAGAAAAGACACTTTTCCTGCCATCTGGGCTTTGTTTTTAAAAGAAAAGAAACAGTATTCTTTGATTTGCAAAGAAGATAAGAAAGTTACTCAGTTAAAATGAATTCAAGTATTCCATATAGAGAATTTTAAGCTGTATCAAATCATACATCTCAGGTTAGAATAACCTTGAAGTAATCTTCTTTGATGTTTCATTCATAAACCATAATCATTGTGTCTTTTTTTTTCTGTATTTTAAAACTATTGTGTACATTTTTCATAAAGCGGGAAGAGTTTGTCTGTTTATACTTCATTTTCACGTGTAATTTTATTTTTATATTTGTGAACAGCATTTATTCATGTGAAGAGTGGGAAGAGGGCACTATAAGGCTTGTGCATGTGACACAAAAGTTATTCTGTAAACAGATTTTTTTTCTTCATAGGTTGGTGGCATATCCAAATTAAATTAGACTAAAACAAATCCCTTATAGGTTACTACTCTTTACATGATTATTTTCCATAACTAAAATTGGTAAATACTTTTGAAAATTCAGTAATTGTTAGTGTTTAGATTGTTATGGGCAAAACCAAAGACTTGTGTGTAATTCTGTGACAGAATAGCAGTTTCTTTAAGTAAAGTAGATATATTTTAGCAAATGAGATCATTTTTTAAGTAATACTACTTAGAAAACAAGCAATGTAAGTCTTATTTTTGTGGTTTACAAATAAGTTATCATTATTTACAGTTTTAAGAGCTTTTTGAAGGGAAAGGCAAGTTTGAATGCTTTTCCTTGCATTTTGAATATGCATCTTGAATATATATCAAACTGTAATTTTAAAATAGTTCTCCATGTACTGTATTATAGAACTTAATACGATTTTCAAAACATTATTTTAATATAAGGCAAAATTTTTTTTACTTTTAAAACTAAGCTTTTTGGAATTGATACTGTTCTTGGATGTAAGAATTGAATGTTGTGTCATGTAAAACTAAACATTAGATTTTTTAGATGTAGTCCCCCACCTCTCCCCAAGTTGAATGGGCCTAATCCCATCTTAAAAAAAACTCCCAGTGCTCATCAGTTGCTTTAGGTGAGTTATGGCCACCTTAGTGAAATGCTTAATGTTCATCAGTCATTTCATTTAAAGTAAGATACAGGTCCTTCAAGTTATATTTTTACTTAGACTTTGTCAGTTACCAATAAGCTGCTAGTTACTGAAGTCATGAGAATGGAACTTGCATACCTTTTCAGTCTTCTCCAGGACTGAACATGCCCATTAGGGGCATTCTGAACCAGTTTATATCCAAAGTTAATTAACAGGTTTTCTTACTGGTTTTAGTTAAACTAGCATAGATAGATAGGTAAACTCTTTCTGAAAAGCCCATTGTTAATTTTAAATACCTTAAATTAACTAACATTACATTCCAGTAATGGGTACACCTAACTATATCATGGTTTGAGTTTCATTACATTCAGACATTAACTATGAATTCTTAACTTGCAAACTAAATATTGTTGGCATTTTTTCTTAATCGCTGATGTGTACCATACCAAAATTCCCATGTTTTGTTTGTACATTATAATCAGAATTGAGTTGTAATATTGTTATGTGCCTTCATCCAAGCAAAATTTTACATACGCATTTCCAGTGCAAAAAATTTTGTTAACCTGGAATATTGTACCTTTGCTATATACCAAAAAGTATTTATTGCTGATGTAGACATGGAATAAATGGGGTGGGGGGAATTGGCATTAAATATATCCAAGTGAAAAACTTTCTTAAGCAAATAAAAATATTTTCATATTTAATCACCATCAAAATAAGGTCTATTGACCTTTTTTAGAAGTTTTAAAATATGAGTCCTTTTGAACTTTCATGTAAACCTTAAATGGACTAAATGGAATAAGAGTAATTTGGAAGCTGAAGTGAATGTCACTGTTAAGTCTGTATACAAATAAAACAATAATGTGACCTATTATTAAAGTGATCAATGGCTAAAAGGGCAAGTTCTTAATTTAACTGGAAACTTAATGATGTTGGCAAGCTGTTAATGTCTGTCCCATCTTAATTTTTTTGTGTTTGAACTGTTGGTAATGTTAATTGCATTCTCTCATTTAAAAAATGTATTAGTTTTTCTAAAAGCATTTAATATCTAAGTTCAAATATATAATATTTTAATGAGAATATCAATATTGTGAATTTCAGCATGTAAATACATTGTGCTTCATATTCTGTAATTTCTGCCTCAATTCTCAGACCACTCTGAGCAAAACAAAAGTAGTTCAGTGTTTTTAATATTGTATGCTTTTTACAGAAATAATTTTATTTTCAAAGTTATTTTCTTTCATGTTTCTGTTATTACTTGTTGGGAACAACCCTGTTCAGCAAATTTCTGTTAATGGTTCTGCTTTTGTTTGTATACTGAAGAGTAATGAAAGGATTTTTAAAAAATACTTTTTATTCATGCTTTTCCTGTCCCCGACACATGACTTGACACATTCTCAAATCATTATCCATTCCTTTGATTAGATTTTTAAACATCATGTATGGTGTATAGGTTAAATAATTATTCTTTCCTTTGCTATATGATTTCTCTTCTCCTATCATAAATATTATGATCTTAGATTTTGTTGTCATTGTATAAGATTTAGGGTGTTTTACATTCCTTACTCAGTTTTTTAGCTTTGCATTAATTTGGGAAAAACAAACCAAAAAAGCCGAAAGAATCGAATGTTCTTTTTAAATGTTAAGATGTTTTATCTCCTTAAAAGTTAGTGTTACTTTGAGTCTTAGTTGAAAATTAAGTACTTCTAATTATCTGATGAATGATACCGGTGGTGATGAGATTTAAAAATTATTTCTGCAATTCTTAGGTCATCTGAGATCACTAATATTACCCATCCCTGTGTTTATGGTTTCCCCATATATTTTAACTGCTTCATCTGGATATGCTACCTCTCACTTTTAGTTTTCCTTGCTTTTAGTAGAAGTAGCAAAACCTGTGTGACTACACAGATATGTTAATTGCAGTGAAAATAAGGTAGTAAGTGATCCCTAGAATGTATGTGTAGTGTGTTTTGCTCACTGTGGTTTAAGAATATGGTTTTATTTACAAATAATTAATGTTCCCTGTTTCTTAAAAAAAAAAAAAAAAAATCAGTACCAATGTGAGTCACCTTGATCTCTCACCTTCATTTCAGTGTAAAATTTGCTACCATTGGTTTAGTTTGTGAGATTGTTTTGAATAAATACTTAATTAGAATGAACAGTTACCATTGTTTAAAAGAAGCCTAATAACCAAAAAAGGAGTAAGGGTGTCATGTATGCTATCCAGATTTACTAATATAATGCCTTGGTGGTAGCATGTTTTAACTGTAAATCACAGCTTATTTTGAAATGGCCATTTTGTCAGATTTTGGAGCAAAGATGAGTATTTCTTTGTGAAGTTTATTTCTGCCATTTAGTGGACTGCCTGGAGCAGCAGTCATGTTATATTTCATAGTGTAATAAAATTCTTTAGTTAAAATGAGGTAAGTACTGTCTCTAGAAGTGGAAAGATGAAAGTACAAAATGTTTTGGTAGTAAGGAGGTTTTTTTGTAAATATCTACCATAAGCAAGATTTTGTGTACTATGTTCTAGTCAATGCAAGAAGGGATGTTGATTTTAAAGAGTTGTTTTAGATACTTCTCTGTCTTCTGCCCACCTCATCTCCATTCCTCTCTGAAATTTTCAGATAAAAAGTGAATTTTGTTATACTGAGTTAATAAATTAGAATCCTTCAAATTCAGTATATTAATGTGAAAACCTGTAAAAGATCCATATCTAATATGGATCAGTTACTTCATGAAAGATGAAGTACCTGATACCAGTACATTTTCTTGGATAAATTTCTAACAGAAGCATTCATTATTTGAGTTGTTAATACTGACTTGATCTTAAATTATCTTGGGATTCCCTGGTAACTCAGCTGGTAAAGAATCTGCCTGTAACTCAGGAGACCCCTGTTTGATTCCTGGGTTGGGAAGGTCCCCTGGAGAAGGGATAGGCTACCCACACCATCATTCTTGGGTTTATCTCAAAATCCAGGTGCTTCTCTGTATTGAAATTTTAACTTAGTGATCACTTTATATACTCATTAAAGAGCCATAGATTCCATCTGTCTCAGTTTTTTTTACATCTGTTTACATAGATCTTCCTTCTATAACTGATAGCTAAAGCAAGACATTGTGTAGCTTTGACATTATAGATTTGACTGCATGGTATTCTGAAAATATGACCACTGAATGTATTTGTTACTTTTAAGCTTCTTTTTTATATCTTTGTTTATGTAGATTTCTGCCTAGAAATTTGAGACTATAATATGGAATTGGGTTATTGGAAATGGGTTGTATTGCCTTCAATTTTGCCTTTTTTTGAGATTGTAAAATTTGTATTTCCAAGTGGATACATGTAAAGTGTTTAGAAATAGAAATAAAAACTGTCAGATTATCCCCCAGATTTTATGTCTGTATGGTGAAAATTAGAGATTTATTAGTAGTAAAAGTCTTATCTTTAAAGCAAACAATAAATGTATTCATCCTAAAGATACATGTTGTAATTTCACAAACAGGATTCTTTACATATAAAGTAGTAGAACTTCTCCATTCAGAATGATATAAAATTGCAGAATATGCCATATGGTTTTTGGAAGGGTTGGGTATTTTTGTTTTGCTCATTGTGACTTAATTTTTCCTTCTTAATTAACCCTTTCAGTATGACAGAATAATTAGGGCGATAGCATTCTCTTACAGTAAGAATTGTGAATTTCCTATTAATTTTTTTTTGGTTAGAATATATGCCTTGTCTCTCTTTAATGCTTCAATACCAGTTTGTTTAAGTGTACTGAAAAGTAGTAAAGATATGTGAAAGCCAGCCATCTTCCAGATTTTTTCCATGAAATAATTCCACCAAAAGCTTTATCAACATAAGATAAAGTACAATAAAAGTTAGCATTAAAAAAGGCTTAAGTATCTATATGAAAAATAAGGGCAAATAAAAATAGTTCAAAAGTTTCAGGATTATAGTGTCTGCTTTTCTCTTTGCAGTTGTAAAATTTAGGTTTTTACTGCTAGGCAATGTGAGTATGTGTATTGATGCTCTTAAGATGCTTACACCCTAGTTGAGAAGGAAAGGACATGAAAGAAAATTTATAGTTAGTTGTGACAGAATACTAATTATTCTTAATTGTAGAGCAAAAAGTATTTTTCTTAATTTTATGGAAGACTGTCACTAAACATTGTGCCCTTTTGCCTCTTACATCATCTTATTATTGACATGCTCTCTTGGAATTTATATTTCAAATAACTGGTGTTTCAGTGGTCACTAATATCACATTAATTGAATATGTTTCCTTTGTGAACCTCTACCTGAAGTTTGCATTTTTATGTATTCCAAAAATTTTAGTTTATCTCATTTATTGGGTTTTTTTTTTCCTTTTTGTGAATTTTCAATGAAATTTGTAGATTCCCATTTAGCTTGTTTTGGTTTAGTTTATATACATTAGATATTTTGATATAGGTGAAATAGAGTGACAGTACTGTTATAAATTTGTATATGTCTAAAGATTTGTACGTGAATGTCATATTTATTTACATGTGCATACTGAGCTTATATTTACAAGTTTTGTAACATGGAGGTCCGTTTGATTTATATTTGCAGAAGTTCCTGTATACTGTCAAATACAACTAATTTGTAAAATAATTTATTGCATTTATATTCAGTTCTCATTTGTTTATGAGTTATATAGAATTTATGTGGATGAATGAAAAATATTTACATTAAAATCATACAGGCATTTTCCATTTTTGTAGTATGAATACTTTAGAAAATGACTTACAAATGTTTCCATTTTCACAGAAACAGTAGCTGCTACAATTTCATTTGTTTCAGTCATTAAATTTATAAGGCAGTAATACTTAAGAAGAAGGAAATCAGAATGTCTCTTTTAATCATCACATAAATTGGGAGCATTCTCCATCACAAAGGCAGCTACTGTTTCAGTTATCTTATTTTGTGTTAGAATACGTAACAGTGACGTAGATGCACGACTGTGTATGTATAGTTAAGCCAGCGTTTTTCTGTGTATTATGGGGAATAGCAAAATCTACATCATAAATTTTGACACATTACAGCTGAAGGAAGAGGAACACCTTCCAAGACAAAACAGTCTTCTGGAAAAATGACGCTTATCCAGCAGTTTGCTTCTTGTGATTGAACTGAACCTGTAAGGATTCATGGATAAAATGAACAGGAATAGATCTGAATAAAGCAAATCTGCATAAATGGTAACCAGTAGCTCTACTTTTATTTTTTATGTTGCTTAACTGTTTTATTTGAAGGAAACCTGTGTGATTTAAAAAGTTAAAGCTTTTGCAACTTTATTACTGGTTATATACATTTGGCCATTATAATGTGCAAGCAATTGGAAAAAAAAAACGTCAAGTAAATGCTTGTTTTATAGTAGTTTGTTCTTGTTAAAAAAATGTTCATATGATAATGTCTGTAAACAGCACCACTTTGATTACAATAGATGTAGTGTTGTAATAAACTGTTTAATGGGGCTGATGTGTAAAGCTGTTCAAGTTATTTGATGTTTACACCTCAGGGAAAGTCTTGTGTTCAGCAATATCTAAAGATAATGTTACTATGACATTTATACTGTCGTTAAAAAAAAAACATTGCAATAGCGTTTTTGGATATGCATCAACCTAATCTTGCGTTCAGTGAATTAAACATACTAATTAAGTGTCTCTTGCCCTTGATTTTGATATTAGAATAGGTGATTACCTGGATATTTAATATTTCTATATTCTGCTTTTCTAGCTGTTTTTACCTAGTTAAGCTTGTGACTTTGCTGAATGGTATGTAAACTTGTAAAAAACTGAAATTTCACGACATAGCAATCCAGTCATTGTGTTAGGGGTCAACAAAGATTTTGTGATTTTAACATTTTAGTAGAAACCTACACGTGATTTGCTATAGTAATGCAGCTTAATTACAAGACACATGTACTGAAACGCTTAATTGTAAACTGCTAGCATTGAAGAAATATTTTGACAATTCTGATTTGATGCAGCGGTTATTTGCTATTTTATATTGATAGTGCTTATGGTTTATTTTTGAAGCCATGGGCGATGTAAATATAGGCAGCCGTGCAGCAGACAAATGTGAGTAAAGAAAGCCTTAGTTTTATTTTCCAGTTACAGAAAATAGACTTCTGAAGGGTGTGAGGCTTATTAACATTGGGTTGTATTCTCCTGTATGTGTAATGGGAGATTATAGGTGTACCTGTCTCCACAGTTTAAGGAGTTCTGTGTATTCATGCAGTCTGTTTAATTCACGCTAAAATTATCTAGTTAATCAAAGGTTTTTTCCAAACCTGCCTTGCATATGAGCCCACATTAAAAGCACCTGGCTAGCATGTGTTCTTAATCAGCATAGGCAGAGTGTCAGTTTAGGAAGGTCATTCTGAATCACTGCTTCAGAAATTTGAGTTAAAACCTTTAAGCTTGTTTTTAATGTTTTTAAAATCTAATTATCTTTGAGAGATCTTCTTTGAGAGATCTTCTGATAATACACATTTTTAAAGTATAGCTAAATTTTAGGACAGTGCTAGTTGAAGCACCCTGGTATAACATAACGTGCAACCTTAGAAGCCCTCCAGAGAACTGCAGTTCTTCACTTTCATGTTGTCCACCATCGTACTAGCTCTTATAGAATTAGCTGCTCCAAATATTGCCAGTTTTATTTTAAAACATTTTGTGATTAGGGTAAATGCATGGAATCACTGGTGTTCATCAGAACTATTTGCTCTCAGAAATGATTTTTTAAGTGTTCTGTCTTGTTGAAAATGCAGTTGGCTTTTTAACATTTGAAAGTTGTATCAAAATCAGTTTTCTTGCTTTGTGTATAGGTGGTGTTAGTTTTTATTATTTCTTAGCTTTTTTAATATTACAATGCCGTAATGCGAAGAAGTATGGACATAAATATTACAAGGGAATTAGTTAATAGTTTAAAAGGTAAGTAAATGTCCATGAGGATACAATTTTCTCTGAAAAGTTTAAAAATGGAATCATAAAAATCTTAACTGTGCTTGAACTTGAAATGAAAACTGGAAGTTTTATACTAATTAAATCCTTCATATATGTTTTCATTTTTTTTTATCAGTGGAACCCTTTAAATTGCTCATTCTATATCATTCTTCTCCCCGCTTGGCTGATCTCATTACGTACTTTTGTTGCAGACAATGTGAGTGTACTATACTTGTTTGCTGTTAGTCTATTATTTTTAAGTGTCATCAAAAGGGAATAACTTTAGATTTGACCAGTTTTTGCAAAGTCTTTATCTGATACATGAATGTATAACAGTAAAGGTGAAAATGCAAGCTTTGTTTTATTCTTCATACCCCCCCCTTTTTTAATGGGCTGATGTTACTGAAAACTTTTTTAATGTTAAAAATAATCCAAAGAGATTCATCTTTACATGGACACCAAAAAAGAGTCCCAGAGATCTTTTTTATTTCTTTTTAATAATAACTGTAATGGCTATGAAATCAAAACTTGAGTTTAATTTTAAGCCATAGCATTTATTAGTGCTATGCAGTCACATTCCTTTTAGCTGGTAAAGTTATGAATGAGTGATACAGCACCTAGATGGTATTACTTCTGAAGCAGCCCTTTGAATTGAATGTGCTTTTGGTTAAAGGACATAGGTTTTGGAAAGGATATTCCAGTATAAATTTGTGAGTGTTTTGTCGATTTTCATAAGCAAGATTTGGAGTAAGTTGCAGTGGCTAATGATCATAATTTAGCCCATTTACCTAGAATATTCTTAAGCAGTTAACTACAATTTGGAGTTCACAAAAAACTTATGGATTGTAGCTTAAGGTATTATTTTCAGTTAATTCTCCTATGGAGATTATTACTTTGTTTTCTACTAGTTTATGGTCCGTTCTTAAAATAAACATGGTGGTTTTAATCAATGTTGTATAACATTTTATAGTGAAAGAGGAAAATAATTGGAATGGTAAAGACTTTTTTTCCTTTATGTGTTAAAATGTGCCAATAACCTAAATACATACTGTTTTATACAATGAGATACTACTGCAAGACTTTCTGTTGCAGTGCTCTCGACATTTTGGTTTTCATACCTGAATGATCATTGTGTTTTCTGTATCTTGTAAGATGGCCTCACTTTTGTGTTTTAAGCATTAGCTTGTTTTTTTAAGAGGAAGTTTATGTTCTAATTCTTTACTGAGAACACAGTATTGAGATCCTAGCTGTTTTACATATAACTGCCTTTTAAATTTTATCCATTAAGTTCGTTTGCATCCCATGGCCATCTGTAATGTTTCCTGTAGTTGTATGTACTTTTAAGTGCACGCTTATCCATTGTACACATTAGACATTTTTTGTGCTGAAATATATTAAGTGGGATTTTTGTAGCAAACATTCTATTTTTCTGTTCTACAGTATTTGTGTTGTTTTCTACATTAACCTTCAGTTTAAACACTGGTGTATGTGTTTTATTTTTTTAGCAACTTGACTCTTAGAAGCCTTAGACTAATTTTTTAATAAACACTAAACCAAAAATTATAAATTTATTAAGATGTGGCCTTAAATATAGCATTCCTTGTGTTTGTAATGTGAGATTTTTGATTTAGAGATTTCAAAAGATTCAGTATTAAAATAATTGTAAGCTGAAATAGAAAATGTGTTTTAAAATGTCTAGGCTTCTGGGAGGAAGTTCTTATACTCTTCTTTCTTGGAATCAGAAAGAAGTAATATGAAGTTTTATAAATACTCAATAGGCAGTTGTATTGTGTTTGGATTGATTTAGGTTTGTCTTAACCAATTTCTTTAAAGTTTCAGGTTGTTGGTATTCACTCTGAATGTGCAGCTATTATGGTTTTTTATGGGACATATAAACACTTGGTTAGGTTTATATAGATTTTAATGTTTTAAAGACTTCCTGCTATGTTAATTAGCCTCTTGTAATGGGAGTTTTTAAAAATATTAAGTAGAGTTTAATTGAAGTCACACAAATCTTGAAACGGTATCTGCAGACAGTAAATACTTAAGAGAGTTTTTCATGTGGGAGTATCCTAAAACTCCTGCCATAGATGTAAATGTTTTACATCAGTTTCATAATTGGACAGACCCTGCCTTTAGTGGAAACATTTCATTTGGAAGATGTGTTCTTTTCGTCTCATTGTTACTGCGTAATCCTTCCCAGCATTTGTAAGTTAAATTATTTTAAAATGGTGAATTCATGTTTATTTTTTTACTTTGAAAATTGTAGTACTCAGGTGGTATTTAATGGGAAAAGATCCTTTGGGGTAAATCATAATGTGTTCTAAGGAATGCATCTATAACATTGATGACTTTAGCCTTAAAAAAAAGGTCTATTATTCCTCCTTCCTCTTCATTCCATGATATATTAGCAAAGTAGTTTACAGCCTTGTACAGCCTTACAAAGTTGTTTTACAATTTTTAATGGAAAGCCCTTAACAAAAAGTTGTATCATATTACCAGTATACGTGAATTACTGAACCACGGTTTGTAAATAATTTTATCTAATACCAGAAGGCCAAAGAAAGTCTTAAAATTTTAGCTATTGACTCTATGGTGACTTCACAATAAAATTTCTGTGCAAAAGGTAAGGTGATATTTGATCAAATAAACACATCTTTTTGATGTCCATGAGAAATAGACTTCCATATTAGCTTCTATTAAAAAGCTCATTCCATTTTATTAAAATGATTGTAATTGCAATTTTGTGTTTAATGTTTACTTTCTGTCTTTTCTTTCTTTAGCATTTAGGTGACTGTTCAGCAGTTTGCTATATGGCCATTGTTGGCCTTTAAACTGCACTAGTAACGAGCATGGTATTTATCTTGTATTGAAAATAAAACACAGTTTTTATAAGACTTTGCAGTTTGTCTTTTTTGTTTGACTTATGATTTGTTAACTGTTGTGTATGGTGTGAATAATAAATCCATATATCTGCAATATAACAAATTGCTGGTATTTTATATTTAAGCCACCCTCCTGGATAGTGGTGTTTTTTGTTTTTTTTTTTTGCCATTTTGATGGTCTTTAAAGCAGATGATATCTGACTAAAATTCGGATTTAGAAACCTAAAAGATTTTTAGGCTGTTTTATTTTTAAATCTAAGTTTCAGAAGAACATTTGTTTAATTTTAGAGGATTTTAACCTTACTAGACTTTAATCAGACCTTTTTCTCCAACTAGAGGCTTAACTGGCAGCTAGACATCTCTACTGGAATGTCTGCTAGGCATCTCAAAGATAACATGCCAAGGCTGAATTCTTTTACCCTTGTGCATTCCCCACCACCTGCTCAGCCCCAGCGACTAGCATCAGCATCATTTCAAATGCTTAGGGCCAATGCTTTGAAATTATTGACTCTTTTCACACCCTACGGCCAGTACAGCAAGAAATCTTTTTGTCTACTATATCTAGAATCTGACAACTTAATTACCACTCCCACTACTTTAATTTTTTGCCTGTATCACTGGAGTGATTCCTAATAGGTCTCCATGCTTTCTGCTCCTGCCTCCCTATAGTCTGTTCTTGGCACAGCTGTCAGAGTTTCTGTCATATCTCTGTTCAAAGTCCTGCTATGACTCCCCATTCCTATTAGAGTAAAGCTTCAGTCCTTAAAATGTTCCTCTGTGATTTGGCTCCTAGTTGCTCTCTGGCTAGACCTCCCAGTACCTCTCTCCCTGCTCACTGCATTCCAGCCATTCTGGCCTTCCTTTTTATTTATTATTTTCAGCTACATCACATGCCTTGTGGGGTCTTAGTTCCCTGGCCACTCAACCACTGAACCTGGACTCTCAGTAGTGAGAGCTTGGAGTCCTAACCACTGAACCACCAGGGAAGTACCCTGGCCTCCCTTTTCAGTCCAGGTGTGTTCCTCTAAAATTCTTAAAGAACAAGGTGATGAAGGGTGAGATTGTTGGATGGCATCATTGATTCAATGGACATGAACTTGGGCAAACTCTGGGAGATAGTTAGGGAAAGGGAAGTCTGGCATGCTGCAGTCCATGGGGTTGCAAAGACTCAGACATGACTTGGTGACTGAACAACAGCAAATGTTCCCTCAGCATTTAGGCCATTTTCCTTGCTTGGAATGCTTTGGATATCTGCATGACAGTGTCATCTTAATGAGTTCTATTTTCACCTTTGTATTGAATAGAACCCCCTGTCTTCCTTCATTCTGCTTTTTCTAAAGTGTTTTTTAGCTAAGAATACATAATATTAGCACAATATGTTACGTTTGTTGTATGTAAGACTGTAAGGCATATGAAGTCTCAAGTGCCTACATAAATAAATTGCATGTAGATGTTCAATAAATAATGAATGAATATCCTGAAAGTTTAGGTCTACCACATTATCCTGTTAAGCTTATGACAGTACAGTGATGAGAGCTAATTCAGCATCTTTCAAATTTTAAAGTATACAACACAAAACACTGGTCATGGCAAACACACTCTTCGAACAATGCAAAAAACGACACTACATGTGGACATCACCAAATAGTAGTACTGAAATCAGATTGATTATATTCTTTGCAGCCAAAGATGGAAAAGCTCTGTACTATCAGGAAAAATGAGACCTGGAGCTGACTGGCTCAGATCATGAACTCTCAGATCATGAGATCCTTAGCAAAATTCAGGCTTAAGTTGAAGAAAGTAGGGGAAAACATAAGCCATTCAAGTATGACCTAAATTCAAATCCCTTACAGTAATACAGTGGAGGTGACAAATAGATTGAAGGGATTAGTTCTAGTAGATGAGTCTCGCCTGAAGAACTATGGACAGATGCACAGGAAGCAGTGACCAAAACCATTCCAATTGCCTCAGATACACAGATGATACTTTAATGGCAGAAAGGAACTCAAGAGCCTCTTGCGGGTGTCAGAGGAGAGTGAAAAAGCTGGTATAAAGCTCAACATTTAAAAAACAAGATAATGGCATCCAGTACCATTACTTCAAGGAAAACAGAAGGGGGAAAAATTGAAGCAGTGAAAGATTTTGTTTTCCTGGGCTCCAGAATCACTGCAGACGGTCACTTCGGCCATGAAATTAAAAGACCCTTGCTCCTTGGAAAGTTACACAGGCCGAGATGTATTAAAAAAGTTAACACTTTGCCAACAAAGGTCCATATAATCAAAGTTATGGTTTTTCCAGTAGTCCTGTCCAGATGTGAGAGTTGGACTATAAAGGCTAGTGAGTGGAAGAGTTGATGTTTCAAATTGTGTTGGAGAAGAGTTCCTTGGACTGGAAGGAGATCAAACCAGTCAATCCTAAAGGAAAGAAAAAGGGAAGTGACGTCATTCAGTTGTGTCCAACTTTTTGTGACCCCATGGACTGTACCCTGCCAGGCTCCTTCATCCATGGAATTTTTCAGGCAAGGATACTGGAGTGGGTTGCCATTTCCTTCTTCAGGGGGATTTTCCTGACCCAGGGATCGAACCTGGGTCTCCCACACTGCAAGCAGACTCTACCTTCTAAGCCACCAGAGAAGCCCTTCTAAAGGAAATCAACCCTGTATATTCATTGGAAGGACTGATACTGAAGCTCCAGTATTTTGGCCACCTGATGCGTAGAGCCATCTCATTGGAAAAGACATACTGGGAAAGATAGAGGGCAAGAGAACGGGACACAGGATGAGATGGTTAGGTAGCATCAACAATTAAACAGACATGAATTTGAACAAACTGGGAGACAGTGGAGGACAGAGGAGCCTGGCTTACTGTAGTCCATGAGGTTGCACAGAGTTGGATATTACTTAGGGACTGAACAACAACCACCACAAAATAATGAAAATTGGCCATTTAAACCATTTTAGTGGCCTTAACGTATATTCACAGTGTGCAATGCAGCCATAACCTCTATACATGTCCAGAAAGTGAAAGTCACTCAGTTGTGTCCTACTTTTTGTGACCTGATGGACTATACAGTCCATGGGATTCTCAAGGCCAGAATACTGGAGTGGATTGCCTTTCCCTTCTCCAGGCGATCTTCCTAATCCAGGGATCAAACCCAGGTCTCCCACATTGCAGGTGGATTCTTTACCAGCTGAGCCACAAGGGAAGCTGTACATGTCCAGAACTTCATCCTAAAGAAATCCTGTACCCACTAAACAATAACTGACCATTCCTCTCCCACTTCTAGACCCTCCCTGGCAACTTCTGTGCTTTCTATGAATATGTGTATTCCAGATACGTTATATAAGTAGAATTATAGAATATGTTGTCTTATGTGGCTGGCTTATTTCACTTAGCATACAGTTTTCAGGATGCATATTGTAGCGTGAATAAAAATTTCATTCCTTTTAAGACAATATTGTGTTGTATGTATATACCACATTTCGTTTATCAATTTGGCCATTTGGGTTGTTTCCACCTTTTGGCTGTGGTGACTAATGCTGCTTTGAAGATCAGTGTATTAAGTATCTGTTTAAATCTCTTCTTGCAGTTCTTTCAGATACATATATGGGAGTGGAATTGCTGAATTTTATAGTAATTCCCAGGTGGTGCTAGTGGTAAAGAAGCCACCCACCTGCCAGTGCAGAAGCTGTAAGAGAAGTGGGTTCAAGCCCTGGGTCAGGAAGATCCCCTGGAAGAGGGCATGGCAACTCAGTCCAGTGTTTCCTTGAGGATTTCATGGACAGAGGAGCCTGGGGTTGCAAAGTCAGACATGACTGAAGTGACTTAACGTGCACGCACATGATAATTCTGTAATTTCCCATGTGGTGCAGTGGTAAAGATACTACTTGCCTATACTGGAGACACAAGAGACATGGGTTCTATCCCTGGGTTGGGAAATCCCCTGGAGTAAGAAATGGCAACCCACTCCAGTATTCTTGTCTGGAAAATTCCACAGACAGAGGAGCCTGGTGGGCTATACAGTCCATGGGGTCACAAAGATTCAGACGCAACTGAGCACACAGACAAGGTAATTTTATATTTAACTTTTTGGGGAACCCTGAAGCTTTTCCACAACAGCTGTACTGTTTCATATTTTCCATGAGCCATGCATGAGAATTTCAGTTTCTCCATATCTTGAATAAACTTTTTATTTTCCGTTTTTTTTTTTTTTTTTTTTATAATAGCCATCCTTTGGGTGTGAAGTATGACACTGTGAACTGTGATTTTTATTTTTCCTTGAGTTTTACCATTTTTGCCTAATGTAGTTTGACAGTGTTGTGAGAGATGTACACATAAAGCATTGTTATGTGTCTTGGAGAATTGACCCTTTTCTCATTATGTAATGTCTCTCTTTATCAGCTGTGATTTTTAAAATGACTCATGTTTAGCCAGTCTTTCCAAAGCATTTAATGAAGTTTTCTTTGAACCACTTGTGTTTGCACTCATATTTTGTTGCTTCCAGTTCAGTTCAGTTCAGTTCAGTGGCTCAGTCGTGTCCAACTCTTTGCGACCCCATGAATCGCAGCACGCCAGGGCCTCCCTGTCTGTTACCAACTCCCTGAGTTCACTCAAACACGTCCATCGAGTCAGTGATGCCATCCAGCCATCTCATCCTCTGTCATCCCCTTCTATTCCTGCCCCCAATCCCTCCCAGCATCATAGTCTTTCCCAGTGAGTCAGCTCTTCGCATGAGGTGGCCAAAGTACTGGAGTTTCAGCTTTTAGCATCATTCCTTCCAAAGAACACCCAGGACTGATCTCCTTTAGAATGGACTGGTTGGATCTCCTTGCAGTCCAAGGGACTCTCAAGAATCTCCTCCAACACCACAGTTCAAAAGCATCAATTCTTTGGTGCTCAGCTTTCTTCACAGAAAAACCATAGTCTTGACTAGATGGACCTTTGTTGGCAAAGTAATGTCTCTGCTTTTCAATATGCTGTCTAGGTTGGTCATAACTTTCCTTCCAAGGAGTAAGTGTGTTTTAATTTCATGGCTGCACTCACCATCTGCAGTGATTTTGGAGCCCAGAAAAATAAAGTCTGACACTGTTTCCACTGTTTCCCCATCTATTTCCCGTGAAGTGATGGGACCATATGCCATGATCTTCGTTTTCTGAATGTTGGGCTTTAAGCCAACTTTTTCACTCCACTTTCACTTTCATCAAGAGGCTTTTGAGTTCCTCTTCACTTTCTGCGACAAGGGTGGTGTCATCTGCATATCTGAGGTTATTGATATTTCTTCTGGCAATCTTGATTCCAGCTTGTGCTTCTTCCAGCCCAGCGTTTCTCATGATGTACTCTGCATATAAGTTAAATAAGCAGGGTGACAATATACAGCCTTGACGTACTCCTTTTCCTATTTGGAACCAGTCTGTTCCATGTCCAGTTCTAACTGTTGCTTCCTGACCTGCATATAGGTTTCTCAAGAGTCAGGTCAGGTGGTCTGGTATTCCCATCTCTTTCAGAATTTCCACAGTTTATTGTGATTCACACAGTCAAAGGCTTTGGCATAGTCAGTAAAGCAGAAATACATGTTTTTCTGGAACTCTTGCTTTTTCCATGATCCAGCGGATGTTGGCAATTTGATCTCTGGTTCCTCTGCCTTTTCTAAAACCAGCTTGAACTGAAAGTTGACGGTTCACATATTGCTGAAGCCTGGCTTGGAGAATTTTAAGCATTACTTTACTAGCATGTGAGATGAGTGCAATTGTGCAGTAGTTTGAGCATTCTTTGGCGTTGCCTTTCTTTGGGATTGGAATGAAAACGGACCTTTTCCAGTCCTGTGGCCACGGCTGAGTTTTCCAAATTTGCTGGCACATTGGGTGCAGCACTTTCACAGCATCATCTTTTAGGATTTGAAATAGCTCAACTGGAATTCCATTACTTCCACTAGCTTTGTTCATAGTGATGCTTTCTAAGGCCCACTTGACTTCACATTCCAGGATGTCTGGTTCTAGGTGAGTGATCACACTATCGTGATTATCTGGGTCATGAAGATCTTTTTTTGTATAGTTCTTCTGTGTATTCTTGCCACCTCTTCTTAATTTTGTTGCTTTACATAATATTAAGTCATGAAATCACAGGAAATACTATCAGTGTAGTTTCAGAACACACACACTGAGTCTTGTGTAATTAGTACGAATTTTTTCTATACGAATGTGTAAATGAGTTTTATAGAGACTGTATAGCTAGGTTAGGTGGAGGGCATTTTAATCAGTTCTTACCATTGGGTACACTCAGATTATTCCACTAGATTTTTGACTTGTATAAAGGATACTATAATGAATATTCTTATGAGTAATTATAAATGCACATATTCTCCAGAAAGTAGTTTCTTGTGCTTGATTTAGTAAATATGAACAGTTGATGTTTTTGACACATAAAATTGCCCTCTGACCACAGCTGTATGTGAAAATGGATATTTCTCCATTTCCTTTTGAATAATGAATGCTTTTAAAATTACTGATTTTAGATATGAAAATTGGTATCTTTTTAAAAAATGTGTTTTTTTAACAGTATAATATTTTAAAATATTTAGTTTTAAAAATATCTTAACAATGTTTGCTGCCATCTAGTGATAATTTTATTTAAGAAATAAAACGGTAAGTCATAATTTAGTAATTTCGTCTTATAATTGAGGAAACAGTTAAGTGTACACATTCAGACCCCAAATAATATACCAATTAAGAGCAAACTCAAGAGCTGAAAAATCCAAGCCAGGCTCTCATCCAAGATCTGAAAGATTCTTTTCTAAGCCGTTGTCCCTGTTAAGTCACAGCAGTACAGTAAAACCAAAAGATCAGGTGATGATGAGAATAATACTCTTGATGATTCTGATGAAAGCCATTAAGAAAATTTTATATCTTTATATTGTAAAGGTATAAAACTTTGTATTGTAAAGTGTTACTTGAAGGGAAGGAATTTTGTACCTACATATTTTGTATTTACATGTAGATTATTTATGTGGAGAATATATTTACTTTTCTTTCAAGAGTATATAGTATTCTAATGCCATTCTGAATAGAATTCTCAGGGTAGGTGTAAGAGTGTGGGCTTAATTTGACTTAACTACATAATGCCTGTTTTATTTTTAATCCTAGGTGAATTGCCTTTTTTTTTTTTTTAGCATTTGAGTGTCCACTCTGTGCTATATGTGGCATTCAGAAAGGATATATAAGCCAAGGGATATTCATTTTGTCCTTTGAGAGGAAATAAAATAATTTATACCCGATGAATATTCAAAATGACTACAGAGTACAAATAGCATGAGAACACAAAACCATGTGCTGTCTGGAAGAAAGCAGTTGAAGTGACAGACATCTACTGGCCACTGTCCCATGTGGTATTTTTAAGAAATCAGTTCCATTGGAGTTCCTCATTTTATAGGTGAAGAGAGAAATTTAGGAAGATTCAGTAGCAAAGCAGTAATCCACTTTTGGGTCAAAAGAGCCGATACAGAGACTGTGACAGTGGGACTTAGTTGTCATTACTTACAGAAGATAGGAGATGGTGTGGAAGACTACAGTTTATTAGAGTCAAAAGATTATGAAGCTCTGTGAACATTAGTGTAGAAACAGATTAAGTAGTACTAAATTTAATAAAAGATGTGCAAGTCCTTTTGAAGGAAGTTTTGAATATTTGGAGTCCTTTTGATTTGATATGGACTCAAATCAATGGACAAACCCATGTTCGTGAATCAGAAGGTTTAATGTAAGTATAACAATTCCCTCCAAATTGACTTACAGATCCAACTAAAATTTCAAGAGGTTTGTCAAGTCTTACTGTATATTACAGTCTGCTTCTAACCTTTATGTGGAATTAAAAGCAAATAATATGGACTTCCCTGGTGGTCCAGTAGCTAAGACTCCTGTCCCCAGTGCAAGGGGCCCGGCTAAGTTCCATGGTCAGAGAACTAGATCCCACATGCCACAATGAAGATAGAAGATCCATCTTGCCACACCTGAGACCTGGTGCTGCCAAATACGTTTTTTTTTTTTTTTTAGTTAATAAAAATTAAAAAAAAAGAGAGGAAGGGAAGAGTTGCTGTCACATACCAAGACCTGTAATAAGATAGTGCAAACTTTATACAGCAATAAATTAATAGGCCCTGGAACAATACAGAGGGGCCAGAAACCACATATAAATGAAAACTAGAGTTTATGCTAAGATGGAAATTGTAAAGATTATAATGAAAAAGAAAAATGAACTCTTTACCTAATGCTACACATAAACATCAATTCTAGGTGGATTAAATGTGGATTTAATGGGACAGACAAAGCTAGACTATTAAGAAAAAATACATAGGAAATAATTTCATGACCATGGATTAGACAAGGATTTCTTAAGATATAAGTGCAAATCATAAAGGGAAAGATTGATAAACATAAATAAGAACTTCTGTTCATTAAAGACCCATTAATAGAGAAAAGACAAGCCCCAAAGTGGGGATTTGCCAAGAGCTGACTTGTTAGACCCTGATACTGGGAAAGATTGAAGGCAGAAGGAGAAGGAATAACTAGAGTGTGAGATGGTTGGATGGCATCACTGACTCAATGGATGTGAGTTTGAGCAAGATCCAGGAGATGGGTGAAGGACAGGGATTGCAAAGAGTCGGATGCAACTGAGTGACTGAACAACAAAGTGGGAAAAAATACTTGACACATGAAACGAATAAAGGATAGTATCAATATATAATAAACTACAGCTCTATAAGAGAATAACAAAAATCCAGTGGAAAAATGGGCAACAGACATGAGTTAATATTTCATACAAAGATATTCCATAAGTACATGAAATGTTCAACTTCATTAGGAATCTGAGAGATGCATATTGAAATCGCAGGTGCCATTTCACACTTAGTATATAGGCCAGGGGGGAAAAAAAAGTTTGATAAGTTCTGTGTTGGCTAGGATATGGTGCAATGAAGAGTACTGCTGGAAAGGATGTAAATTGTTACAATGACTTTGGAAAACAGTTTAGCATTACTTTGTAAAGTATATGTGCGTATATATACACCACGGAAACTTGATTCTTTGTGTGTGGAGGCTTTTACAAGAATGTATATAGCAACATTATTTCTAATAGCAAAAAACTAGAAACAGCACAGATGACCACCGACAATAGATTAATAGTAGGACATCTGTACAATGAAAATAACTACTCGAACTGAAAAGATAACTCTAGCTGCACACAGCAACATAAATGAATCTTAAAATTATGTTGACTAGAAAAAGCAAGTCACAGAACATTCACACAGTATATTTCTATTTATATAATGTTCCAAAACAGGCAAAATTTTGAAACTGTATTAGAGATTCCAATACAAGGAAAACCCTAGAAAAGTTCAAGGAAGTCATGAACAACATTTAGTATAGTACTGGAGGCAGGGAGGCAGAGGAATACAGTTAAGGGAGCATGCCACAGGAGGCTCATGAGGTGGCATATTGCATTTGTTAATTGTATGGTTTGAACTGTAAATATATGTTAGATATATTTAATACAAAATAAGATTGCAGTTATAGAAATTGCCTGTTGTGTAAGTCCAGATGAATTCTAGATTATGCTATCATACCTAGAATACCTAGATAATGCCACTAACAAGTATTTAATACTTAAGGTAGATCTCCAAAAAAGTTGCAAATGCTACTTTAAAACAACTGATTTCCTATTTGTGTTTGAAGATTCATTTGAGTACCAGTTTACTTGAAGTAACTGTAAATAAATTTGGTGGATCAGAGGTTAAAGCATCTGCCTGCGTCTGCCTGCAACGCGGGAGACCTGGGTTCGATTCCTGGGTCAGGAAGATCCCCTGGAGAAGGAAATGGCAACCCACTCTGGTATTCTTGCCTGGAGAATCCCATGGACAGAGGAGCCTGGTGGGCTGCAGTCCACGGGGTCGCAAAGAGTCGGACCCAACTGAGCGACTTCACTTTCACTTACTTGAAGTATGAGTTAGCACAATCTGTTGAGGGCATAGTGATGGTAGACAGATAATGTTATAACCAGTCTCCTGGTCTAATCAGATTCTTAACAAGAAAGAAGCATGTATAGTCTAGAAAAGTGTATTTTAAACTAATACTGCTTTTATGTTTTATTTCAAATTTTCAAATAATGTAAAGCATTGTTTTTGTTCAGTTGCTAAGTCAGTGTCTGACCCTGTGACCCCATGAACTGCAGCACGCCAAGCTTCCCTGTCCTTCACTGTCTCCTGCAGTTTGCTCAAACTCATGTCTGTTGAGTCGGTAATGCCATCCAACCACCTCATCCTCTGCTGCACATTTCTCCTATGGCCCTCAATTTCCCCAAGCATCAGAATCTTCTCCAATGGGTTGGGTCTTCACATCAGGTGGCCAAAGTTTGGAGCTTCAACATCAGTCCTTCCAGTGAATATTCACGGTTGATTTTTCTTTAGGATTGATTGGTTTGATCTTGCGGTCCAAGGGACTCTCAAGAGTCTTTTCCAGCACCGTAAGGTTTATATTTATCAGAAGTGAGCTAATGACAATACTTTCTCTCAGAATAGCCTTAAAATACAGTACGGGTTAAAGGAAGCCAACTGCCTGGTGACCAGTGTCCCAGGGTACTGGAATAGGCAGTTACCAACAATGGTCAGTAACAAGACGTTCTGAAATTTCAGTTAGATGGGAGGCTACACAAAAGTATATTCTGTGTATCCGTTGTCTTGGAGGGAATGCAGTGGGAATTACAATCAATGTACATGGATGTAGACTGAGAAGTCACCCTCCCTCACTGAGCAGACTATTCTGGAGTTTTCTGCCTCCTAGAGCCACTCTTGCCTGGAGAATCCCGGGGATGGGGGAGCCTGGTGGGCTGCCATCTATGGGGTTGCACAGAGTCAGACATGACTGAAGCAACTTAGCAGCAGCAGCATTAGAGCCACTCTGGGTGAAATTTTGTACTTAGTAATATACCTGTGCCAAGCCATTTCTGTCCTCCTTATGTGATGTGGTGCCTCCTTTTTTCAAAAACTGTTTGAAAAATAACTATTCATGCTAATGACTCCCACATTGGAGGCAGTCTACTTCTTGAAGAAATTAACTAAGATGGAGATAACCAGAGCTAGAGTCATCTTGAGACAAAGGGGGCTCTAGCGTAGTGTTGGAGAAGGCAATGGCACCCCACTCCAGTGTTCTTGCCTGGAAAATCCCATGGGCGGAGGAGCCTGGTAGGCTGCCGTCTATGGGGTCGCAGAGACTTCACTTTCACTTTTCACTTTCCTGCATTGGAGAAGAAAATGGCAAGCCACTCCAGTGTTCTTGCCTGGAGAATCCCAGGGACGGGGGAGCCTGGTGGGCTGCCATCTATGGGGTCGCAGAGAGTTGGACACGACTGAAGCGACTTAGCAGCAGCAGCAGCGTAGTGTTGGAAGCATCTGCCACTAGGTGGCAGGCCAAGATTGGTTAGGGAAGCTGGTATATGGATGGCAGTGAATAATGTCTTCCAGATGAAAGGCCTTAATTACCAATTACTGAGTGCTTACTAGATGCCAGGCACTCTTCTAGGGCCACATTAAAAAAAGACACACAAAAAAACAGCCTTCATCTTAAGATTAGTGAAGAAAAGGTAATTTTTCTCTGAAGCAGTGGATTTATTTTCCTCAGTTTGGAGGGCTCCTGTCTGTGAGTTCTTTTTGAATATTATGGAGCTAAATTGGCTGAAGAAAACATAGCTCAGGAACTTAACTTTTTGAGTGTCTTTTATGTGCACTTTTCAGGGTTAGTCCCAAAAGAGGTGTTGCTGCAGTATTTAGGATATCTTGGGAAGAGGGGTTTATGTGAGGTCAAATATGGTGTTCAAATCAGAATTTGTATAGATAGCATCTCTCTCCAGGTAGGAGAGATTCATTCATTTAACAAGTGTGCTGACCACAGATCTAGGAGCTAGATATGCAGCCCTGGCTGTGACAGATAACATGCTTCTTGGAGCTTGTATTTAATGTCAAATTTACCAACTGGTGTTAAAGTTATTAAGTGAAGTAAAGCAGGGTATTTTTATACAGCTTCATCAGGGAAGGCCTTTATAAGGTGCAGTTTGAACAGAGATGCAAAGACAGTAAGGGTGTCAGCCGTGTGTATATCAAGGAGGAGACCATTCTAGTGGAGGGAATAGCAAGAGCAAATGCCCTGAAAGGTAAGTGAGGCAGCAAAGGATAGGAGAATGAAGGAAGGAGAATGGTTGGAAATGGATTTAGGAAGATGTTTGGGGGCATGGCTGGGTAGGGCTTTATGCTGCTGCTAAGTTGCTTCAGTCGTGTCCAACTCTGTGCGAACCCATAGATGGCAGCCCATGAGGCTCCCCCGTCCCTGGGATTCTCCAGGCAAGAACACTGGAGTGGCTTGCCATTTCCTTCTCCAATGCATGAAAGTGAAAAGTGAAAGTGAAGTCACTCAGTCGTGCCCGACTCTTATCGACCCCATGAACTGCAGCCTACCAGGCTCCTCCATCCATGGGATTTTCCAGGCAAGAGTACTGGAGTGGGGTGCCATTGCCTTCTCCAAGGGCTTTATAGGGAATGGTAAAGATTTTGGTTTTTACTCACAGAGTGACAGGAAGCATGGGAGGGTATGAGTAGAGGAGTGTCGTAATCCCACTTTTATTACTGGTCACTATCTGGAGAAGAAATGGTTAGGGAACAGTTGTGGGAGCAGGCAGACCAACTGGAATGATTTTGCATTAGTGTAGTGAGGAATTGAAGTGGTTTGATTGAGGCAATAGTTATGGAGAAGCAGTAAGGCAGTATATTTTAAAGATAGAGCTGACTTTATTTGTTGATGGACAAAAGCTGAACGAGAGAGAAAGAAATCAAAGATATTTCTATAGTCTTAAGAAATAGAAAAATAGAATTGTTCTCTACTGAGATAAAGACTGGAGGGTTGGGTGGGATTTTTTTTTTTTTTTTTTGGTGGGAGCAGAAATAAAAAGTTTCATGTTGGGCATGTTGAGTTTGAGACAACGATTAGGCTACCAAGTGGAGCTAGGTACTCATTTCAATGTACATATCTGGAATTCAGGACAATTTCATGACTAGAGGTACCACTGTGTGAAATATCAGTGTCTAAATAATATTTAAAGCAGTGGGAGCAGGTGAGATCACCAGGAGAACAGTGATGGATAAAGAAGACAGGTCAACAGTCTGAAAAAGGGGGCTCCTATACCTAGAAATGGAGAAGGCAATGGCACCCCATTCCAGTACTCTTGCCTGGAGAATCCCATGGACGGAGGAGCCTGGTAGGCTGCAGTCCATGGGGTCGCAGAGGACTACACGACTTCACTTTCACTTTTTACTTTCATGCATTGGAGGAGGAAATGGCAACCCACTCTAGTGTTCTTGCCTGGAGATTCCCAGGGATGGTGAAGCCTGGTGGGCTGCTGTCTATGGGGTCGCACAGAGTTGGACACGACTGAAGCGACTTAGCAGCAGCAGCAGCATACCTAGAAATAGGGAAGATAGAATGATGCAACAAAAAAGATAGGCAGCAGCTCCTGAGGTAAGAGAACCAAGGAAGAAAGGAAGAGAGGAGAGAAAGAAGAGAGAAGTGGATGTGTGGGGAGACAAGGAGGGAGTGTGGGATAGAGAGGGAAGGAAAGCAGAGAAAAGAAGGAGGGAGAGAGGGAAAGAAAGGGAGGGTGTCTTGGAAGCCTAGTTTCACAAAACAGAGTGAGGTGTGTCACACGCTATTGACGGTTTTGATAAAATGAAGACTGAGTTGACCTTTGGATGTGACATCTGGAATTCATGGTGACTTTGAGTGGAATGATATTAATGGAGTGGTGAGGATAAAAGGATGATTGAACTGAATTCAGGAGGGGATGATTGGAGAAAACATTTTATGGGAAAATAACTGGAAGGGAACGTTGCTAATCAGTGGATGTCTGGGGCCTTTCACAATCTGACTGTCATGTTGTATTCAGGAATGGCCAAGCCACATTTGAAAGGCCATCTTCCACGTGTTGCCTTGTATAAAGTTGAAGCTCTACATTTTTACAAGATAGCCACCTCCCAATGAGCTGGTCAGGGAGTAGTGAGTGTGTATATAAAGTTCTGGAATAGTGACCTCATTAAGGCCTCCACAGTCCTGATGATGGACCTTCATTTTGTTCTCACATAGTAAGCCAGTGTCCTCCTAGGGGACTTGGAGGGCATAATGAACTTTTACCAGAATTCGGTGTCTTATCTACTTAAAAAGAGCCTCTGTTTCTAACAATGCAAGCACTTAGCAAGGACACAAACTCTCACCATAACTCTAAACTCACATATTGCAGTCACAGTTACACTGGAGAAGTTCATTTGCCTCCAGGTACATGGGTTGGGAAGATCCCCTGGACTAGGAAATGGCAACGTACTCCAGTATTCTTGGCTGAAAAATCCATGGACAGAGGAGGCTGGTGGGCTACAGTCCAGGGGGTCTCAGAGTCAGACGCAACTGAGGGACTGAGCTTGCGTGCATGTATACTCCTTATACATATTTATTTATTTAGGACTATTTGTGAGTTAGCATATGGAATTAGAATCTTTTGGGGAAATCATGTAGGCAATTCTAGTAACAGAATTCTTTTGTAAAAGTGGAGAATTATACCTGAAAAGAACACAAATAATAGTTGCAAAATGTTGAATCCAACTCAACAAATCCTAATATCAAAGATGTGACATTTTCTCCAGTGAATTTAAAGAAACTAGACAGAGCACATGTTCTGTACTTGTTCATGTTTTAAAAGAATGCCTTATTCACATCTTTCATTCTAGCTTTCTTATCATACAGCTGACTATAAATACCACTCAACAGCAGGTTCAAGTCATCCAGAAGTTGCTCCACTTTGTTGAATAAAGCCATAGCTAGTTTTCAGTTGATAATAAAGTTAAAAATCACTCATAAGGTTTTCTATATTAACCATATTACACAACAATCAATGATTGATCAGGGCTGTTACATCTGAAATAAAATCTCCAGTAATGGACTATTACTTGCTGTCTGATTTGTTTATTTACCAGTTAATTTTATACATATTTTTCCATTTTAATTTTTAATAAAGTGTTTTGGATAAATATTAATTAGCTTTTTTAATTTTAGTATTTTTCTGAATGCTCCTGAATTAAAACAGCAGCTATTTTGATGATTCCCATGAAATATTTGCTATTTAATAATGCTGCTGTTCATTATGAACTCTGTAAGAAAATTCTTTTGCTATAAAATCTTTTTATTTTTTAATACAGTTGAACTTCCTTGTAAAATTTATTTGGCTGTGATGTGTCTTAGTTGCTGCATCCAGGATCTTTAGTTGTGGCATGTAGGCTGTTAGCTGCAACATGCAGGGTCTAGTTCCTTGACTAGGGGTCAAACCTGGGCCCCCTGCATTGGAGCATGGAGTCTTAACCACTGCACCACCAGGGAAGTCCCTTTTGCTTTAAAATCTTAATAGCCACAACTATTAGCACTTCAGAATAATATTTAATGTTCTTTCTTGTTCCTGTTGAAGACTTTGGTCTAAGTGCATTTTTATTTTATTTATGTGTAAACCAAAAAACCTAAAAAGACATGAAAACAAATATAATGTGGTATCCCCTGTTGGATCCTGGAACAGAAAAGGAACGTTAGTGGGAAAACTAGTAGGATCAAATAAAGCCTAGAACTTAGTTAATAGTAATCTACTAATGTCTACATCTTACGTGATTCTAGTTCATTTGCCAAAACTAAGAAATTGACATTGGGAAAACTCAGTGACAGAATTGTCAGTACTACCTTTGCAACTTTTCTGTAAATACAGAAAAATGTTTTAAAGGCACAAAGGCAATGTAGTGGAGAAGGGATGGGCCTTTTAACAAGTGGTGCTGGAATAACTAGATGTCAGAATGCAAAACAACGAACTTGAATACCCACTGCACACTACATACGGAAAATATCTCAAGATGGATTGTAGACCTAAATGAAAAATCTAAAACAATAGAATTCCTCCAAGAAAAATAAGCAAAAATCTTGCGACTTGTTTGTTAGATACAACAGCAAAAGCACAATCAAGAAAAGGACAAATAAATAAATTGAATGTCAATGTAATTTATGAAAGTTTTGCTTTTAAAAAGATGCTGCTAAGATAATGAAAATACTGGAATAAAATCTTTGCAAAGCACATATTTGATGAAGGAACAAGAGGAATCTTTTGAGGGTGAAGAATATGATCATTTTTTTGGACTGTGGTGATGGCCTCATGGGTGTATGCATATATAAAAACATATCAAATTGTATGCTTTAAAATGCAGTTTTTGTATGTTATTTATACCTCAATAAAACTGGTAAAACATTTCTTTTTTTAAAAATTTCATTTATTTGTTTATTGGCTCAACCGGGTCTTGCTACACTTGGGCTTTCTCTGGTTGTAGCGAGCATGGGCTACTCTCCAGTTGCAGTGCTTGGGCTTCTCACTGAGGTGGCTTCTCTTGTTGCAGAGCATGGGCTCCCAAAAATGTTTGCAGCCAGATTCTTTCTTCTTTCCTCACACATCACAAAAGGAGAAATAAAAGAAGGGGAATTTGGAGTGGAAAGAAATAGCAAGGTGAGTTGTTGGAAGTTAACACATTTCATTTTTGGAAATTTTACAAACAGGAACATAAATTTTACAAACAGGTAAGTATGTTTTAGGGCCCTCTTGGGGCCTTATGAAGAGCCTGTGCAAGTGAGGGGCCCAGAGTTTAAGCTTCAGTAGTTTCATGGTAAGTCTGACTAATAATATGGCACATGAAAATGTAAAAAGATAATGCAATGTAAAGTTTCCTCCAAACACGTCCTTCAGTCACCAGTTCTCTTCCTTGGAGGCAATAAATATATTCTGTTTCCTGGGTCCTCCCTGAAATATTATGCATAGATAAGCTTTTTTGTTCTGAAACATTTTGTCACCCCCTCCATTCTTTTCTTACAAAATTTAGCCTGTTGACTCACTGGAAAAGACTCCGATGCTGGGAGGGATTGGGGGCAGGAGGAGAAGGGGATGACAGAGGATGAGATGGCTGGATGGCATCACTGACTCGATGGACGTGAGTCTGAGTGAACTCCGGGTGTTGGTGATGGACAGGGAGGCCTGGCGTGCTGCAATTCATGGGTCGAAAAGAGTCGGACATGACTGAGTGACTGATCTGATTTGATCTGATATTTTTTGCACTCTGTTGTTTCTCTTAGGTGCTTTTATTGAGATATGATTCACATACCATCAATTCACTCATTTAAAGTGTACACTTGAGTTTTTAGTATATTCACAGATACATATACCTGTCACCAAAGTTGATTTCAGAACATTTTCATCACCTCAAAAAGAAATGTATCCTTCAGCTTTCACCTACTGACCCCTAACCCCAGCACTTGGCAATCACTGATCTACTTTCTGTCTCTATGTACTCCTCCGGGCTGGGCATTTTATATGGGTGGAATCATATTATAGGTGGTCCTTGGTGACTGGCTTCTTTCACTTAACATAATTTTTCAAAGTTCATCTTGGACTGATCAGCACATGTATCAGAATTTAGTAATTTGTGTCTTCTCTTGTACTCTTAGCCTAGTAGAAGTTTATCAATTTTATTGATCTTTTCAAAGAGCCAGATTTTGGTTTTATTGATTTTCTCTATTATTTTCTTATTTTCAATTTCATTGATTTCTGCTCTAATTTGTATTATTTCTTTTCTTGTGCATTTGGCTTGCATTGTTCTTCTTTTTCCAGTTTCCTAAGGTAGAATATTAGGGTATTTTTTTGTGTGTGTGTGTTTTTTTTTTTTAATTTTACGTCTTCTTCTCTACTAATATATGTATTTAATGCTATAAATTTCTCTGTAAGCACTATTTTCAGTGTATTCCATACATTTTCATATGCTGTATTTTTATTTTAATTTAGTTTAAACAATTCTTTCATTTCTCTTGAGATTTCTTCTTTGACCCAAGTAATATTTAGAAGTATATGAATATTCATAGCAACTGTATTCCTAATAGCCAAAAACCATAAACTAGTAAGATTTCGTTGAGTGGGTGAATGGTTAAACAAACTGGTGTGTCCACACCATGGAATACTACTCAGCGATTTTTAAAAAGATGCAAACTATTGATACATACAACATCTTAAGGAACCTCAAGGAAATTTGGATAGTTTACAGTTATTGGCTATTTAAGAATAAAGTTGCTATGAATATTCATATACAAGTTCTTATGTGGAAAGAAGACATTTCTCTAGTATAAATATCCAAAAGTGGATTGCTAGGTTGTATAATAAGTCCATTGTTAATTTTGACAGGATACTGTAGCTTTAATTAGCATCCATCTAATGGATAATACAGAAAAGGCAATGGCACCCCACTCCAGTACTCTTGCCTGGAAAATCCTATGGACAGAGGAGCCTGGTAGGCTGCAGTCCATAAGGTCGCTAAGAGTCGGACATGACTGAGCAACTTCACTTCCACTTTTCACTTTCATGCATTGGAGAAGGAAATGGCAACCCACTCCAGTGTTCTTGCCTGGAGAATCCCAGGGACAGGGGAGCCTGGTGGGCTGCCGTCTGTGGGGTCGCACAGAGTCGGACATGACTGAAACGACTTAGCAGCAGCAGCAGTAGCAATGGATAATAATGTTAGAAGTCTTTTCAGTTGTTTGTTTGCCACCTGTGTGCCTATCCTTTTTGGAGGAACGTCTGTGAATGTCTTTTCTGTGTCCAGGCCCAGTTTTCTAATTAATTATTATTTTTTAAATGTTGAGATTTGAAGCATCTTTATGTGTTCTAGACAAAAGAATTTTAATAAGTGATTTGCAAAATCTTCCCCTGGTCTCTAATTTGTCTTTTTATCCTTTGAATAGGGTCTTTTTGCAGAGCAAAAGTTTATTTTGATGAAGGCCAATTTGTCTATTTTTTCCTCTTGTGAATTATGCTTTTGGTGTCAAGCCTAAGAATTCTTTACCTAATTCTAGGTCTGAAAGATTTTCTCCTGTTATTTTCTATAAGTTTTATAGTTTAAAGATTTGTTTTCAGTACAATTTTGCATAAAGTGTAATATTTTTTAGGTCAAGGTTCTTTTTTTTTTTTTTTTTGCTGATGAATTTCAATTTCTCCAGCTCCATTTATTGAAAAAGCTGTCCATCCTCCATTTAGTCGCTTTTGCTCTTTTGTCAAAAATTAACTGGGCATAGTTGCATGAGTCTGTTTCTGGGTTTTCTATTCTGTTCCATTGACTTTTGTGTCTTATTTTTTCCTTCAATATTATGCTATCTTGATTACTGTGCTAAGTTTTTAATAGCGATCTTTCCAGGTGGTACTTCTTATTGTTTATTTTTCCTCAAACATTTCTAAAATCAACTAATAAATAGATGCCATGAAGGTAACAAATTTTCTTAGTTTTCTCTCACTCTTATTGTAGTATAAGATTCATCAACTATGATAAAATCTTCTCATCTTGTTCTTATCTCTGGGTTTGTGGTTTGTTGAGACCGTCAAGAGTGTTCTATGTAAATGCTGTGGCATGTGAGGTATTAAAATAATAATTTGTTTTTCTTGTTTAGAGAGGAGAAAGAACTAAGAGGGTAAAAAAGGAGCTGTCATTTCTTGGTTGTTTAAATTTTGCTGTAATCTTCATGGTGTGATTTCAAAAAAGCTACAGGATGAACCTTAATACTCTGATTTTATAGAGGAAAAGATTGAGCTTCATAGAGTATAAATTATGAGCATGAGCACATACTTTATAAAGTATAACTTCATGAGAATGATCTTGGCCAGGATCATAGAGATTAGTGCAGCTTTGTAATCTTTCCTTCTTTTTTTTTTTTTTTTCAGATAGGTTGCTTAGGCAAATATGTATAAAGCACCTGGAGCCAAGTTTATATCACTTATAGGAAATGTGGGCTCTGATGGTGCTAATTCAGCCGTAGATAACCTCTTCATGGTAAGATGAGGTTGAAAAGAAAGGATATTTATCCAGTACCTGAGTTACAGATACATAACTCAATGGAATTATAGCTACTTCTATATCCTGAAAGGTGGCCTGCCTTAGTGTTGGGCTTCACCATTCAGAGATGTTTTCCTAATTAAGATCCAATGTGGCCACATTAACAGGAAATTGTGTTTTATGTTCTTTATTAAACAATTCTTCCTTTGAAGTTCAAAGAATCCAAGGATACTTACTCAGTCCACAGTATCTCTAGTTACTCTAACTTCATCCTGAAACTGGACATCGCAGACAGCTCAAGAAAATGACCTGTTCATCACAGCTGCTGTCACTATTGCTAAGCCTCAGTCCTTCTCCAGAAGAGGTCAGTGGGCTGTACCTTTCACCAGCCTGGAGACAGTTGCTGCTGCAGCATGTGGGAATCCCTGTTCGGGGGGAAGAGTTTTTCTTCTCTGTTGCCAGGATGCTGGTGCACAGTGACCCATGTTGTTGTTCAGTCTCTCAGTCATGTCTGACCCTTTGTGATCCCCTGGACTACAGCATACCAGACTTCTCTGTCCTTCACTATCTCCCGGAGTTTGCTCAAACTCATGTCATCCAACCATCTCATCCTCTGTCATCCCCTCTCCACCTGCCCTCAGTGTTTCCCAACATCAGGGTCTTTTTCAATAAGTCAGCTCGTTGCATCACATGGCCAAAATATTGGAGCATCAGCTTCAGCATCAGTCCTTCCAGTGAATATTCAGGCTGATTTCCTTTAGGATGGACTGGTTTCATCTCCTTGCAGACCAAAGGACTCTCAAGAGTCTTCTCCAGCATAACACTTCAAATGAATCTATTCTTCATTGCTCAACCTTCTTTATGGTCCAACTCTCACATCCATACATGACTACTGGAAAAACCTTAGCTTTGATTAGACAGACTTTGTTGGCAAAGTAATGTCTCTGCTTTTTAAAACACTGTCTAGGTTTGCCATAACTTTTCTTCCAAGGAACAAGCATCTTTTAATTTCATGGCTGCAGTCACCATCTGCAGTGATTTTGGAGCCCAAGAAAATAAAATCTGTCAGTGTTTCCATTTTCCTCCCATCTATTTGCCATGAAATGATGGGACTGGATGCCATGATCTTAGTTTTTTCAATGTTGACTTTTAAGCAACTTTTTCACTCTCCTTTTTCAACTTCATCAAGAGGCTTTTTAGTTCCTCTTCGCTTTCTGCCATTAGGGTGGTGTCATCTGCATATCTGAGGTTATTGATATTTCTTCTGGCGATCTTGATTCCAGCTTGAGCTTCATCCAGCCCAGCATTTCACATGATGTATTCCGCATATAAGTTAAATAAGCAGGATGACAATATACAGCCTTAACATAGTCCTTTCCCAATTTTGAACCAGTCCATTGTTCCATGTCCAGTTCTAACTGTTGCTTCTTGACCTGTATACAGGTTTCTCAGGAGATAGGTAAGGTGGTCTAGTATACCCATCTCTTTAAGAATTTTCCACAGTTTGTTGTGATCCACACAGTCAAAGGCTTTAGCGTGCTCAATGAAACAGAAGTAGATGTTCTGGAATTTCCTTGCTTTTTCTATGATCGTACGGATGTTAGTAATTTGATCTCTGGTTCCTCTGCTTTTTCTAAATCTAGTTTGTACATCTGAAATTGCTCAACTCACATCTTGTTGAAGCCTAGCTTAAATGATTTTGAGCATTACCTTGCTAGCATGTGAAATGAGTACAATTGTACTGTAGTTTGAACATTCTTTGGCACTGCCCTTCTTTGAAATTGGGATGAAAATTGACCTTTTCCAGTCCTGTGGCCACTGCTGTGTTTTTGAAATCTGCTGCCATATTGAGTGCAGAACTTTAAAGCATCATCTTTTAGGATTTTTAGATAGCTCAGATGGAATTCCATCACCGCCACTAGCTTTATTTGTAGTAATGCTTCCTAAGACCCACTTGACTTCACACTCCAGCATGTCTGGCTCTGGGTGAGTGATCACACCATTGTGGTTATATGGGTCATTGAGACCTTTTTTGTACAGTACATTTATCTACAACAATAAAGTAGATGTATATATAATCCCATCAAACTTTGGTTTACAAAATGACATTTCATCCCAAAGACTCAGTAATTTTTTTCTCAGGAAAGTGGCAACAGTAGGGTAGGGTATCTAATGGGGTCATTTCTTCCCCCTGCAAAGTAGACCACAATTCACAAGAGTCTGAAGATCATGGTCTTTATTACCATCTTGGCTTTAACTCCTGCCTTCCTTCTCCAAACACATACACATTATCACTGTAGTCTGGACTACCAAGAAGGGATCTTTTTTGCACACAAAAATAGAACTGTTTCATATCTCTTGCTTGGAATATTTCAGTTTCAACATTACCTTCAGCAGTGATTATTAACACATTTTAGGTGCTTTTCCCTTTAAGAATAATTGAATAATAATTAAAGTTTTTAACTTTCTTCAGAGAAAAACATACATATACACATACAGATAATATAATCTTATACAACTCAGGAGGTTTTGCAACACCCCTGAAGCCCATCCACAGATCTTCTGGGAATCTTCATCCAGCCTATGCAATTTACGTATTGAATCTCCTTTGAATAGCATAAAAGGTCTTTTGCCTACTCAGCCAAATTCTTCACTTCCACTCCCCACTTCAAAGGGAATTTCCAGGACATACTATGTTCTCTCTTATACTTAAAAAAAAAAAAAATCTATGGTTTTTCCAGTAGTCATGTATGGATGTGAGAGTTGGACTGTGAAGAAAGCTGAGCGCCGAAGAATTGATGCCTTTGAACTGTGGTGTTTGAGAAGACTCTTGAGAGTCCCTTGGACTGCAAGGAGATCCAACCAGTCCATTCTAAAGGAGATCAGTCCTGGGTGTTCTTTGGAAGGAATGATGCTGAAGCTGAAACTCCAGTACTTTAGCTACCTCATGTGAAGAGTTGACTCATTGGAAAAGACTCTGATGCTGGGAGGGATTGGGGGCAGGAGGAGAAGGGGATGACAGAGGATGAGATGGCTGGATGGCATCACCGACTCGATGGATGTGAGTTTGAGTGATCTCCGGGAGTTGGTGATGGACAGGGAGGCCTGGCGTGCTGCAATTCATGGGGTTGCAAAGAGTTGGACACAACTGAGTGACTGAACTGAACTGAACTGAACTGAAACTTTTAATTTTAGAATAGTTTGAGATTTGCATAAAAATTACTATGATAACATACAGTTTCTGTATGCAGAGTTTATCATTCCATATTCTTACAGTATTTCTAATTTAATATTAATAAGTTACTCTTTAATTGAAAATCCTTTTGAATCAGCAGTCAAGGAAATTATTTTCCAAAATAAATGTGTAAAGTACTGATACTAGCCCTCATAATCTCTGGTTCAGCTCATGTGAGACCGTGTGGAAAATGATGCTTTGTTTGTGAGTTCACTTCCTATTTAACAGATTTGGAAATAGACCACTCACATGCCAGCAGCCAGCCACCTTACAGAGGTATGATATTGACTTGAGGTGAGGTGTTGGCGCGAAAGAATTTGTGGCTGCGTCTTAATTTAGAGTAATGCCAAAGAGAGAACAGAATCATCTTCAATTCAGTGTTTACAGATAAATTGTTGAGCATATTATTTGCTTCTTAAGAGGAGCAATAAAATATTTGTTTGTCAAGAAAGGGAAAAAAAAATACAATCCAAGTACATTACCTTATTCCCATATTTCCAACTATTTCTTCTCCTCAGCATTTTGTGATGTTACCAGAGCTAATTTACAGACTGAAATTACTGTTTTCTAGTTCAGTGAAAGAACTTTAATGATATGCAGCTGATTTGGCACAAATAAAAAGATCAAACCAAACCTTAAACTCCTAAGTCATACTTAATAGAGAAATGAAAGCAGAATACTCTTCTAGAAAGAGGAAACTAAAATAGGAACATTCCCATCTCTTTGTCAACAAGATTATGTTTTACCACATGTTTGAAAAATCAGTTACTTATTTAATTACAATTTCTCAATGATGAATGCCCAACTTTTATGTAAATTGAGAAAGGATTTTGTAACCTGACCAATGTGGGAAGGGAAATATTTGTTCATAATGTTAAAAAGGGAATTGAACTCCAAAGTTATAATTTCATCGAATCTGAAAGTTTAAATGTAACAGAAATAATAGTACAAAGAAAGTATGCACAAAGAAATAAAAAACTTTCCACAATTATCAGTTGTACTCACATTAAGAAAATTGATTTTTAGGGGCTTCTCTGGTGGTGGTTAAAAATCTACCTGCCAATGCAGGGGACATGGGTTTGATCCCTGGTCCAGGAAGATCCCATGTGCCACCAAACAAATAACCCTGGTGCCACACTACTGAGATCGTGTTCTAGAGCCTGGGAGCTGCAGCTGTTGAAGCCAGAGTGCCTAGAGCAGTGCTGTGCAACAAGAGAAGCCACGGGAATGAGAGGCCCAAGCACTGCAACTGAAGAGTAGCCCCCACTCTTTGCAACTAGAGAAAGCCCACCTGTGGCAATTAAGACCCACGCAGCCAAAAATAAATAAGTAAGATCTCTGATTAACAAAAAAAGAATACTGGTTTTTAAATAGTCTCCGATTGTTTAATGGCATTGCCTAGAGTTAGATTAACCTCTTAGATGAAAATCACACTTAAAACACATAAAATGGGTTTGTACAATTATACTGGGAACTAAAATCAGCAAGAGGTAAACAAAGAAGTTATAGTGTATTAAGGGGTGAGAATTGTGTTGTGAGAGAATTTCTTCCCTTTCACTTGAACTTCAAGGTAATGAGGTAAACCGAAAAGACCATGGAACTGACCTGAATCTAACTCCCAGCTCCCCCACTCACTATATATATGTCTCCAGGCAGGAATTTTCTTCTCTGGGAGACATAGTTTTTCATTTGTAAAATGGACATAATAACTATCTTTAAGACCCCTGAAAGAATTATAAATAATGTTTATTAAGAGGCTAACACATTGCAAGCATTTGATAAAAAAAAAAAAAAAAGCAAAAAAAAAACTAGTATTATATACCTTTCCTTTTATCCCTGTGTCTCAAAATAGTCTCCAATCTTGGTTATTCAAACCTTCTAAATATCTCTTGAATTTTTCCAGTTCTATTATCCATTCCCCACTTCATCTGCCATCTGAATTACTCATATAGTTTTCTAGCAGCAGTCCCTGAATGCAATTGAGAGTGTTAATTTGCTTTAAGATTTTGATACAGTTACTCTCCAGTTTAATACTCATGAATAGTTTCCATTGTCTTTGAGATTAATTGCTGAACTTTACTGTTTCGGGGATTAAGCTTGTAGGTCTAGTTCTGCCCACCCTCTAGCGTTCTCTTTGATACCAGACAACCTATTATTTCTTCCATTGTCTGCATAGCACATTGCGGATACAGCAGGAACAAAGACAGAAGACACTGAATGCATGGCAAGGGTGAGGAATGGTAAAATCTCCTCTGTGATTAGCAGTAAAGTACCTGGCAGATTTACTAGGCTGGTACTGTTTTAGGCTTAAAGATCAATTCATGGGTCAGTAAGTTGTGGCTCTGTGCTAGACCACAATAACTTTTATAGCACAGTATTGACTGAAGTGACTTAGCATTAGCATTGACACCACAGTAGAAATAATTTCTCTTGTGTATATTAAGTAGTAGTATTTTTTCTCAGTATGAACAGATTGTTTTTTAGTTGCTATGTTGTGTCCGACTCCATTGCGACCCTAAGGACTGTAGCCTGCCAGGCTTCTCTGTCCATGGGATTTCCCAAGCCAGAATACTGGAGTAGGTTGCCATTTCCTTCTCCAGGAGATCTTCCTGATCCAGGGATCAAACCCACGTCTCCTGCTTGGCAGGCAGCTTCTTTATTACTGAGCCACCTGGAAAGCCCATGAACTGAGTATCTGACTCAAAACACAAAAACACCAAGACTACATAGTAAATTAAGTACAAAAGTTAGATGATTTCTGGAGTTTGGGTGGTGTCATGAGATGCAGGAAAGCATCTTGCTTGTTTGATCTATTTTGCAAAGAGTGGGAACTTAAATTACAGAGATATTGAGAGCTAAAATAACAGAAAGTGATCACTAATCCTCGAAAAAGATACACTGGTCTGGATTAGGCAAACCCAAATCATTTACCATTTTTCAATGACCCAAGAACCTGGCAAACAAAATGCCAGCTTTGGATTGGGATGAAGCACTGCTCTGAGTCAGGGAATGTCCCCACAGAGAGCCACTCTGACCTGTGTCTAGGATGCTGGACTTGCTGGGTGCAGCTAGATGCTGATCCTGTTTCACAGGGCTGTTACATATCTCCATTAGTTGAAAAAGAAATTATTCCATCTTAAGCTTTCAGCATCTGGGCTCCCCGGGAAAGCCCAGCTGTGTCCACCTCACTCCTAGCCCTCCCAACTCACCAACCCTTCCAAATTCTCCTAGCAGCCATGCTGCCACAGCAGAGATGAGACTAGGTCCTCTGCACCCCTGAGCCAAACTACACAAGGACATTATCATCTGGGTAATCAGAGCAGTGCAGCTGCCCTGACCATGGAATGGCACTGCTTCATAGCAAGTGACTATTTACGGTCTTTGATAAAACTCATTCCAATGCTTCTTTTCATTAATACAGTCTTTTTTTTTTTTTTTTTTACCAGTGTCAGTTATTAATACTTTCTGAGGTTATGCTATTTTCATATAGTTTTTCATGTCCTTCATATATTGACACCAATAGATTTTAATTTAGAAAAAGCAGAGACATAATTTTGCCAACAAAGTTTTGTGTAGTCAAAGCCGTGGTTTTTCCAGTAGTTATGTATGGATGTGAGAGCTGGACCATAAAGAAGGCTCAGTGCCTAAGAATTGATGCTTTCGAACATCAAGTGGTATTGAAGAAGACTCTTGAGAATCCCTTGGACTGCAAGGAGATCAAACCAGTCAGTCCTAAAGGAAATCAGTGCTGAATATTCATTGGAAGGACTGATGCTGAAGCTGAAGCTCCAATACTTTGGCCACCTGATGTGAAGAGCCGATTCATTGAAAAAGACCCTGATGCTGGGAAAGATTGAGGGTAGGAGGAGAAGTGGCCGACAGAGGATGAGATGGTTGAATGGCATCATGAACTCAATGGACATGAGTTTGAGCAAGCTCCAGGAGATAATGAAGGACAGGAAAGCCTGGCATGCTGCAGTCAGTCCATGGGGTTGCAAAGAGTCAGACAAAACTGAGTGACTGAATGACAACAAAATAGAGAAAAGCCAGATTGCAGGAACAACAGCAGCAAAAAAGTGATGGGATAGATTATAGTGAAACAAGATTATCAAGACAGAGAGATCTGAGTCACTGAAAACTGAATCACCTTGGCTTACCTCCAGAGTCAGTGGTGATGGAAATCATTAAATCGAAGAGCCATTTTCAGGAAAGTAGTTTCATCTCTAGGGCTCTCAAGAACCACCTCACTTCCCACTCTCCAGTCACATTCAGAGAAGGTAAGTCTAGGTCAAATAGTGCAGAGGGTCTAAATTTGCTATACTATAAATGGGTGTAAGAACCATCACTTTGCTTTATTTTTCTAAATCTAACAAAATTTGTCTCTAAGCCCCATTTCCCCAAAAGGTGAGTCAGTGGTGGTGTTGTAAAACTTCTTTAGCTTATCCCCTGCCCAGGAGCTTGAAAGCATCTCAAGAAAGGACAAAGTCCAGAAAACTTGAGGAAGACCTTAGAGTTTCAGTCCATCACTGAGATGTTCATATGCTGGTTATGACCCAGGCTGACATGGTTCACTCGAAGGCAGAAGCTCCTTCTCAAAGCTTCATTGAGGGGCTTGTCTGGTAGTCCAGTGGCTAAGACTCTGTGCTCCCAATGCAGGGGGCCTGGGTTCAATCCCTGGTCAGTGAACTAGATCCTACGTGCTGCAACTAAGAGTTCACATTGCTACAGCTAAGACCCAGCACAACCAAATAAATAAATATTTTTTAAAAAGCTTTATTGATTCCCAAGGGAGAGCAATTCATGTTCACTTTCCCACCAGCTGCATGCCATCCAAGAGACCTCTTGCCATTGCTCTGGGATCCCCATGGAGTGGGATGCAGGGCCCTGCCACTTCTCAAGCCTGTCACCACTATCATCTCAGATCTGGCCAAATTTGCCTCCTCAAGTACCCCAGGCCTCAGGAAATGTTTCTTTCTGCTTTATCCTCCTTCAATAATATAATCTCCCAAATGAAGGCCTGAATGGGACAGTGTTCCAGGAGCTTGGCAACTTATCTTTTATTCCAAGAAATATAAATTCTATTCTTGTAAGAGTATTTTTCAGTCTTTTAAGAAAGTTAATGATACAATAACAATGATCCTAAATAAAACAGCATTGTTCTGACATATTCTTTCATGTTTCTTTTTCTATAGCTTATATGCCATTTTAATGCATCTCATGAAGTTCATTGAAAATTAATATTTAACTCCTTTCCATTGAAGCTTAAGAGACCACCAATCTGGGTACAGATGAGCTGCATGAAAGAAGGATAAATTTAAAGTTAATTGGCAGAATATTTCTACCAATATGGCTGAGTTCATATACACAGAGGAATGTTGAGGACTTAAAAAAAAAGCTTTTTTTTTTTTTTTAGTGATTCTGCACACTCCTCTCTGTATGTGTAATTATTTATTATTTTGCTAATTATAAAAGTAATATATGCTGAAAGAAGAAAACTTGGAAAATGCCAAAATATGCAAATTGAATAAAATTCTGAAGAGTGTCAGTGTAAACATTTTGGTGTGTATCTTTTAGTTCTTTTTCTTACATAAGATGTTTTAAATTTTTTTTAAATCATAAAATACATATGCACATTTTTAAAGTCAAATGAGGTGTTATAAATTAAATGGTGAAAGATAGCCCTAAATTTTCTTATCCAATTCCCAACACTAGAAGCAATCTCTTTCAACTTCTTAGCTATTTTTAGCTTCTTTAGTTCTATTTTAGTATTATGGCCATATATGTCAAGAGTATGATTATTCTATTCATTTTTTATTTTCAGTCATGGATATTTTCTATTTATTTCCACCAAGGAAGATGAAGATTTAGCTCTCTGGACTCCCCATGTCTTGTTCCCCTTTACAAGCATGTACAAACTCTCACAGATGAGTACAATATGATCATATAATTTGGTTATATTTCTTCTTTTCTTGTGTTTTAGTTTTCTTGGAATTGACAATTGTCTTACTTTTTGTTTGCATAGTTTTCCATTTACTTATTCGTGTATTAATTCATCACCTCAGATCTCAGAGTTGTCAAACTCCTTTCAATAGTTTCAAACATTCCAGGACTTTTTTTGTTTTTTTAAGCTTGCCTATAACACACATTTGTAGTAGGATTTTTATTTTATTTTTAAATTATTTATTATTATTATTATTTTTTACTTTACAATATTGTATTGGTTTTGCCATACATCAACATGCGTCCACCACAGGTGTACACGTGTTCCCCATCCTGAATCCCCCTCCCTCTTAGCTCCCCATACCATCCCTCTGGGTCATCCTCGTGCACCAGCCCCAAGCTTCCTGTATCCTGCATTGAACCTGGACTGGTGATTCGTTTCTTATATGATATTATACATGTTTTAATGCCATTCTCCAAAATCATCCCCCCCTCCCTGTCCCACAGAGTCCAAAAGACTGTTCTATACATCTGTGTCTCTTTTGCTGTCTCGCATACAGGGTTGTTGTTACCATCTTTCTAAATTCCATATACATGCATTAGTATACTGTATTGGCATTTTTCTTTCTGGCTTACTTCACTCTGTATAATAGGCTCCAGTTTCATCCACCTCATTAGAACTGATTCAAATGTATTCTTTCTAATGGCTGAGTAATACTCCATTGTGTATATGTACCACAGCTTTCTTATCCATTCATCTGCTGATGGACATCTAGGTTGCTTCCATGTCCTGGCTATTATAAACAGTGCTGCGATGAACATTGGGGTACACATGTCTCTTTCAATTCTGGTCTCCTCGGTGTGTATGCCCAGCAGTGGGATTGCTGGGTCGTATGGCAGTTCTATTTCCAGTTTTTTAAGGAATCTCCACACTGTTCTCCATAGTGGCTGTACTAGTTTGCATTCCCACCAACAGTGTAAGAGGGTTCCCTTTTCTCCACATCCTCTCCAGCATTTATTGCTTGTAGACTTTTGGATCGCAGCCATTCTGAATGGCGTGAAATGGTACCTCATTGTGGTTTTGATTTGCATTTCTCTGATAATGAGTGATGTTGAGCATCTTTTCATGTGTTTGTTAGCCGTCTGTATGTCTTCTTTGGAGAAATGTCTATTTAGTTCTTTGGCCCATTTTTTGATTGGGTCGTTTATTTTTCTGGAATTGAGCTGTAGGAGTTGCTTGTATATTTTTGAGATTAGTTGTTTGTCAGTTGCTTCATTTGCTATTATTTTCTCCCATTCTGAAGGCTGTCTTTTCACCTTGCTTATAGTTTCTTTTGTTGTGCAGAAGCTTTTGATTTTAATTAGATCCCATTTGTTTATTTTTGCTTTTATTTCCAATATTCTGGGAGGTGGGTCATAGAGGATCCTGCTGTGATGTATGTCGGAGAGTGTTTTGCCTATATTCTCCTCTAAGAGTTTTATAGTTTCTGGTCTTATGTTTAGATCTTTAATCCATTTTGAGTTTATTTTTGTGTATGGTGTTAGAAAGTGTTCTAGTTTCATTCTTTTACAAGTGGTTGACCAGATTTCCCAGCACCACTTGTTAAAGAGATTGTCTTTTCTCCATTGTATATTCTTGCCTCCTTTGTCAAAGATAAGGTGTCCATAGGTGCGTGGATTTATCTCTGGGCTTTCTATTTTGTTCCATTGATCTATATTTCTGTCTTTGTGCCAGTACCATACTGTCTTGATGACTGTGGCTTTGTAGTAGAGCCTGAAGTCAGGCAGGTTGATTCCTCCAGTTCCATTCTTCTTTCTTAAGATTGCTTTGGCTATTTGAGGTTTTTTGTATTTCCATACAAATTGTGAAATTATTTGTTCTAGCTCTGTGAAAAATACCTTTGGTAGCTTGATAGGGATTGCATTGAATCTATAGATTGCTTTGGGTAGTATACTCATTTTCACTATATTGATTCTTCCAATCTATGAACATGGTATATTTCTCCATCTATTAGTGTCCTCTTTGATTTCTTTCATCAGTATTTTATAGTTTTCTATATATAGGTCTTTAGTTTCTTTAGGTAGATATATTCCTAAGTATTTTATTCTTTTCATTGCAATGGTGAATGGAATTGTTTCCTTAATTTCTATTTCTATTTTCTCATTATTAGTGTATAGAAATGCAAGGGATTTCTGTGTGTTGATTTTATATCCTGCAACTTTACTGTATTCATTGATTAGCTCTTGTAATTTTCTGGTGGAGTCTTTAGGGTTTTCTATGTAGAGGGTCATGTCATCTGCAAGCAGTGAGAGTTTTACTTCTTCTTTTCCAATTTGGATTCCTTTTATTTCTTTTTCTGCTCTGATTGCTGTGGCCAAAACTTCCAAAACTATGTTGAATGGTAGTGGTGAGAGTGGGCACCCTTGTCTTGTTCCTGACTTTAGGGGAAATGCTTTCAATTTTTCACCATTGAGGATAATGTTTGCTGTGAGTTTGTCATATATAGCTTTTATTATGTTGAGGTATGTTCCTTCTATTCCTGCTTTCTGGAGAGTTTTTTTTTTTTTATCATAAATGGATGTTGAATTTTGTCAAAAACTTTCTCTGCATCTGTTGAGATAATCATATGGCTTTTATTTTTCACTTTGTTAATGTGGTGTATTACATTGATTGATTTCTGGATATTGAAGAATCCTTGCATCCCTGGGATAAAGCCCACTTAGTCATGGTGTATGATCTTTTTAATATGTTGTTGGATTCTGATTGCTAGAATTTTGTTAAGGATTTTTGCATCTATGTTCATCAGTGATATTGGCCTGTAGTTTTCTTTTTTGTGTGGGATCTTCGCCAGGTTTTGGTATTAGGGTGATTGTGGCCTCATAGAATGAGTTTGGAAGTTTACCTTCCTTTGCAATTTTCTGGAAGAGTTTGAGTAGGATAGGTGTCAGCTCTTCTCTAAATTTTTGGTAGAATTCAGCTGTGAAGCCGTCTGGACCTGGGCTTTTGTTTGCTGGAAGATTTCTGATTACAGTTTCAATTTCCATGCTTGTGATGGGTCTGTTAAGATTTTCTGTTTCTTCCTGGTTCAGTTTTGGAAAGTTGTACTTTTCTAAGAATTTGTCCATTTCTTCCATGTTGTCCATTTTATTGGCATATAATTGCTGATAGTCTCTTATGATCCTTTGTATTTCTGTGTTGTCTGTTGTGATCTCTCCATTTTCATTTCTAATTTTATTGATTTGATTTTTCTCCCTTTGTTTCTTGATGAGTCTGGCTAATGGTTTGTCAATTTTATTTATCCTTTCAAAGAACCAGCTTTTGGCTTTGTTGATTTTTGCTATGGTCTCCTTTGTTTCTTTTGCATTTATTTCTGCCCTAATTTTTAAGATTTCTTTTCTTCTACTAACCCTAGGGTTCTTCATTTCTTCCTTTTCTAGTTGCTTTAAGTGTAGAGTTAGGTTATTTATTTGACTTTTTTCTTGTTTCTTGAGGTATGCCTGTATTGCTATGAACTTTCCCCTTAGGACTGCTTTTACAGTGTCCCATAGATTTTGGGTTGTTGTGTTTTCATTTTCATTCGTTTCTATGCAAATTTTGATTTCTTTTTTGATTTCTTCTGTGATTTGTTGGTTATTCAGCAGCGTGTTGTTTAGCCTCCATATGTTGGAATTTTTAATATTTTTTCTCCTGTAATTGAGATCTAATCTTACTGCATTGTGGTCAGAAAAGATGCTTGGAATGATTTCAATTTTCTTGAATTTACCAAGGCTAGATTTATGGCCCAGGATGTGTTCTATTCTGGAGAAGGTTCCATGTGCGCTTGAGAAAAAGGTGAAATTCATTGTTTTAGGGTGAAATGTCCTATAGATATCAATTAGGTCTAACTGGTTTATTGTATCGTTTAAAGTTTGTGTTTCCTTGTTAATTTTCTGTTTAGTTGATCTATCCATAGGTGTGAGTGGGGGTATTAAAGTCTCCCACTATTATTGTGTTATAGTATTTCCCCTTTTGTACTTGTTAGCATTTGTCTTACATATTGCAGTGCTCCTATGTTGGGTGCATATATATTTATAATTGTTATATCTTCTTCTTGGATTGATCTTTGGTCATTATGTAGTGTCCTTCTTTGTCTCTTTTTACAGCCTTTGTTTTAAAGTCTATTTTATCTGATATGAGTATTGCTACTCCTGCTTTCTTTTGGTCTCTATTTGTATGGAATATCTTTTTCCAGCCCTTCACTTTCAGTCTGTATGTGTCCCCTGTTTTGAGGTGGGTCTCTTGTAGACAACATATATAGGGGTCTTGTTTTTGTATCCATTCAGCCAGTCTTTGTCTTTTGGTTGGGGCATTCAACCCATTTGCATTTAAGGTAATTATTGATAAGTATGATCCCATTGCCACTTACTTTATTGTTTCAGGTTCGAGTTTGTACACTGTTTTTGTGTCTCCTGTATAGAGAATATCCTTTAGCATTTGTTGGAGAACTGGTTTGGTGGTGCTGAATTCTCTCAGCTTTTGTTTGTCTGTAAAGCTTTTGATTTCTCCTTCATATTTGAATGAGATACTTGCTGGGTACAGTCATCTGGGCTGTAGGTTATTTTCTTCAGCACTTTAAGTATGTCTTGCCATTCCCTCCTGGCCTGAAGAGTTTCTATCGAAAGATCAGCTGTTATCCTTATGGGAATCCCCTTGTGTGTTATTTTTTGTTTTTCCCTTGCTGCTTTTAATATTTGTTCTTTGTGTTTGATCTTTGTTAATTTGATTAATATGTGTCTTGTGGTGTTTCGCCTTGGGTTTATCCTGTTTGGGACTCTCTGGGTTTCTTGGACTTGGGTGATTATTTCCTTCCCCATTTTAGGGAAGTTTTCAACTATTATCTCCTCAAGTATTTTCTCATGGTCTTTCTTTTTGTCTTCTTCTTCTGGGACTCCTATGCTTCGAATGTTGTAGCGTTTAATATTGTCCTGGAGGTCTCTGAGATTGTCCTCATTTCTTTTAATTCGTTTTTCTTTTTTCCTCTCTGATTCATAATTAACTAATTTTTATTTTTTGGTGTGCTGGGTCTTTGTTGCTGCACGTGGACTTTCTCTAGTTGAGTGAGTGGGGAGCTACTCTTTATTGTGGTGCCTGGGCTTCTCACTGTGTTGGATTCTCTTGTTGCAGAGCACAGGCTCTAGGTACCTGGGCTTTGGTAGTTGCCGCTGGCAGGGTCAGTAGTTGTGGCGCCTGGGCTGAGTTGCTCCGGCATGTGGAATCTTTCCAGTTGGAAATCGAACCTGCATGCCCTCTGTTGGCAGGAGGATTGTTATCCCCTGCACCACTAGAGAAATCTTCCAGGACTTCTTTAACTTGGCTTTCCCCCAGGGAGTCCTTAGGGACACTGTTCCCTTCATCTCAATAATTTCCCTTCTCCTTTTTCCTGTATTAAAATCCTGTTTACTAGAACCCTTATCTTTTATCTTATTTGCTCTTTTTATATCTTTATTTATTGGCTGTGCTGTGTGGACACCACAGGATCTTAGTTCCCCAACCAGGAATTGAACCCAGACCACAACAGTGAAAGCGCCAAGTCCTATCCACAGGACCACCAGGGAATTCCCAGGAATATATCACTTTGTGATTTTTAAAGACATATGCCTTTTTATAGTACAATTTTTTTTAAAGTGGTAAAAACAACATGTTATTAACAGACGCAAATACCTTTAGTTTCTCTGTAATAAGAGATGAAAATCCGATAAACTTAAACATGTGTTTGGCAATTAATATTTCACTATTTTATTTGGAAATGAACTAGATATCAAAGAATATCATTTAAAGTTGATGTTACAAAAAGATTTTGGAAACTATTTTTAACCAGACACATTTTATTAGTGATACCTGCATAATTCACTTATAAACATTTCTACTTATACCACTTAAATCTATTTAATTCATGTATTCTTAACAATTATGCTTGAGTTGCCATGAAAATTTAATGATATTAAAAATTAACCATCATCTTATTTTTCTTGTTGACAAACTAGGCAAGTAGCAAAAATCACAGAAGTAAAGAACCTAATAATTTAAAGATGACTTTTTTTCTCTACCATAGTGACATACATTAAGGAAATAATTTCTATTGTAAATTCAGTTCTTAGGTTGAATTTATAATTTTATAATTTCAAGCATAAAGTAGAGACAACATAAACTTATTTGACTAGTCTTAGTTTACATATGGAGAAGGCAATGGCACCCCACTCCAGTACTCTTGCCTGGAAAATCCCATGGATGGAGGAGCCTGGTAGGCTGCAGTCCATGGGATCGCTGAGGGTCAGACACGACTGAGCAACTTCACTTTCACTTTTCACTTTCATGTATTGGAGAAGGCAATGTCAACCCACTCCAGTGTTCTTGCCTGGAGACTCCCAGGGATGGGGGAGCCTGGTGGGCTGCCATCTATGGGGTCACACAGAGTCGGACACGACTGAAGCGACTTAGCAGCAGCAGCAGCAGCAGTTTACATAAGTGCTTGTATTGTCTTTAAGCCAGTTAAATAGAGGTCTTTCACAAGTTTTTACAAATACTATCCAGAGGAATTAAAATATCACACATATATAACATACATACATAGATATACATGGATATATAGATAGAGACAGATGCAAACAGTGATCTCATAGCTTTCATTTAAAACTTTTAGCCACATATCCAGTACAGTAGTACAAAACTTTCTAGCTTATAGAAGACCTAAATGGCATTTCTGGCAGATAGAACAAGCTAAATTTACCCACTCAGGTGGCTAAAGCCTTTTGCCAGTATTTGTGGAAAAGAATTTTTCCACAAATACTAAGAATTTTACTTGTCTTAAATGAATAATCTTGTGGAGGCTATGGACAGAAATTGGGGCAAGGGAGCTTATGAAAATATCAAATGGTTTGTTTTTTTAAAAAAACTGTCTCTCATTTTTTTTGTTTCTGGTCCTGTAATTGCTTTCAGCAATACGTGAACCGTGAACTTCCAGATGTTCAAGCTGGTTTTAGAAAAGGCAGAGGAACCAGAGATCAAATTACCTACATCCGATGGATCATCAAAAAAGCAAAAGAGTTCCAGAAAAACATCTATTTCTGCTTTATTGACTATGCCAAAGCCCTTTGACTGTGTGGATCACAGTAAACTGTGGAAAATTCTGAAAGAGATGGGAATACCAGACCACATGACCTGCCTCTTGAGGAACCTGTGTGCAGGTCAAGAAGCAACAGTTAGAACTAGACATGGAACAAAAGACTGGTTTCAAATACAAAAAGGAGTATGTCAAGGCTGTATATTGTCATCCTGCTTATTTAACTTACATGCAGAGTACATCATGAGAAACCCTGAGCTGGAAGAAGCACAGCTGGAATCAAGACTGCCGGGAGAAATATCAATAACCTCAGATATGCAGATGACACCACCTTTATGGCAGAAAGTGAAGAACTAAAGAGCCTCCTGATGAAAGTGAAAGAGGAGCATGAAAAAGTTGGCTTAAAGCTCAACATTCAGAAAACAAAGATCATGGTATCTGGTCCCATCACTTCATGGCAGATAGATGGGGAAACAGTGGAAACAGTGTCAGACTTTATTTTTCTGGGCTCCAAAATCACTGCAGATGGTGATTGCAGCAATGAAATTAAAAGATGCTTACTCCTTGGAAGGAAAGTTATGACCAACCTAGACAGCATATTCAAAAGCAGAGGCATTACTTTGCCAACAAAGGTCCATCTAGTCAAGGCTATGGTTTTTCCAGTGATCATGTATGGATGTGAGAGTTGGACTATAAAAAAAGCTGAACAGTGAAGAATTGATGCTTTTGAACTGTGGTGTTGTAGAAGGCTCTTGAGAGTCCCTTGGACTGCAAGGAGATCCGACCAGTCCATCCTAAAGGAGATCAGTCCTGGGTGTTCATTGGAAGGACTGATGTTGAGGCTAAAACTCCAATACTTTGGCCACCTCATGCGAAGAGCTGACTCATTGGAAAAGACCCTGATTCTGGGAAAGATTGAGGGCAGGAGGAGAAGGGGACGACAGAGGCTGAGATGGCTGGATGGCATCACCAACTCAATGGACATGGGCTTGGGTGGACTTCGGGAGCTGGTGATGGACAGGGAGGCCTGGCGTGCTGTGGTTCATGGGGTCGCAAAGAGTTGGACACAACTGAGCGACTGAACTGAACTGAACTGAATTGCTTTAGCCAACAATGATCTCTTTGGATGCTTACATTTCAAAGATACAGTAAGATCAATATTTCCAAGGGTCAGAGAAAGGACTGTAGGTTTTATATGAAATGGAACTCAAGGGTATATTTGGTATATGGGATGTCTGGACCTGGTGGGGTTGGCTTTACAAAGTAAAGGACAGTAAACCAAACCTTCGTGTGCCTTTGGACCTTTGTCAAAGCTATTTCCTGGCTAGCAATATTTCTGTAAGTTTTATACCTGCTTGAGTGCCAACTGTAGCTCTTGATAGTTCTCTGATCTTCCCCTCCTTACCTTGTTGAGAAAGTTAAGTAAGTGTTTTGTTTTTCTTTTACACAGTCGCTCAGTCATGTCTGATTCTTTGCAATCCTGTGGACTGTAACCCACGAGGTGTCCATGGATTTTCCAGGCATAAATACTGGAGTGAGTAGCCATTTCCTTCTCTAGGGGACCTTCCTGACCCAGGGTCCACCTCATTGGTAGGCAGATTTTTTACCACTGAGCCACCAGGAAAACCGTGTACCTTCTGTATCTATTTCTATCTTTTCTCTCTTTCTTTCTTTTTTTTTTCTCAATTTGATCTCCCATTGGTACCTATAGGACACTTGTTTAAGATGAGAGCTGTCTTAAAAGTCCTTTTAGGTGTAAAAGTTCAAGTCTTCAATATATCTATTCCAATTGTGAGTCTGAGCAAGTGAGTCTTTTTTCATGGCTTAAAACCAATATTAGGGCTTACAAGAGCTTAAAACCAATATTAGAGCTTATACTGTTAGGACGCAAGAGCTGTCCCTTAAGAAATGTAGGCCTCTCAAGATGCAGAGCCACTCCAGAGAAAGCCTAAGAAAACAAAGACCTTCCTTGTCTCAGGTGACAAAAAAAGCTCTATCTCCCATAAAATGAGACACCTTAAATACTGACCTCCTAACCTATGTTACCAGAAAGGTGATACTGAGAGGAGAATTTTTTCTTCACAAACCAGGCAGCAAAGGTAGAGGCCGTAAGGGCCTCTTATGACCTGAGACACTTCATTAAGACGAACTTCCCTGACAGCCAGCATGGTTGGACAAAGAGAATATTGCCTGTCACTTCATGTCTTAGGCTCCTAGCTGGCTGGCTTTCTAACTGCTGATGCAAGCCTGACAGACAACCTGCATCCCCTGCCCCCACCCCACCAAAGGGAGTATTCTCACTGGTGACAAAGCCAAGTTCTCAGGATAGGAAACAAAACAAATGGAGATTCTCATCTTATGGTTTTTCATCCTTATGACAGATGACAAAGGAAAACATACCTGTTTCTGGGAGGCTAAGAATCAGTAACCATAGGTGCTCATTAGCAAAAACAAATTCACAAGAATCACAATTCAAGATCTATTTTCACAAATGTTTTTCTTCGGCCTCTGTGAATTTGGAAAGGAAGGGAAAACGAGAAAGTTTCATCCCCCTCTCTTGTCTGTGCACTACAGAGAAAGCGCTGGGAGACTGACATGGTAAGAATCCGTACCTTCTGCTGGTCTGCTGTCTGTTACCGCATATTTCAACTGCAGTCTCCAGGGAGAATGGCGTGTTCTAGCCTTTCCCTGTCCCATCTGCCTCACCAGAAACTGTACAGGGGGAAATATTTGTTCCCTTCTACTGTTTTAGGTTTTTGGCTGGGACTCTGTAACAAAAAGGCAGCTTAACAAGAGAAAAGGAAATGAATATATTAACATGTACATCTCATATATACTTATGAGAAATGAAAGTGATGAGTAACTCAAAGAGGTGTCTAGAACTTGGACTTACAGATCATCTTAAACAAAGAACAATATATTTTTAGGGGAACTACAAGACAAAGGAAAAGAGTACTGGGCTTCCAAGGGCAGCAAATAGTGGTACAATAAATACATCAGAAACTAATGGAAAATACTAGCTAGTCAGTATAGGTTGTTTTCCAGAGTTCTCTGGTCCTTACTTGGGTCTAATATGTGTCTAGGGATGTTGATGATTAATTTCTGCACAAATTTATGTTCTGCTTTCAGGAAAATAGGGGGAGAAAAGAGAGCTTTTTTTGAATCTTCTTCTTCTCCATTGCCTTCAGCTCAACATTATTCTTGTGTCAAAGGGGAAGATTCTTGGGGTGGCATATTCTGTTATTCCTCTGAAGATTTTGCTATAAAATTCCCTTGCTTTACAATGACTCTTTATGTTCTAACATGAAAACATGAAGTAAGGCTTTGTCAGAAAGGAGTTAGGAATGTTATTTGCATGAGGCTTACTTCTAATAGTGAAACATTGATTTATAAATTAAGAATTTACAATAATAACCAAAAAGTTAGTAATGGAATCTGGCTGAACAAAGTAGTGTTGTATTATATACCTATCAGAACAACAGGCAGTGTTCTTTTGTGGAAAGTGTATATAAAATAATCTTAAGGGAAAAAGATAAGGCAACATACAGAAGGCACATAAAGCAACTTAATGAAAAACATTTAATGAAAGATTAAAACTCATTTTTAGTTGAGTCAAATGTTCATTCAGATTTTTTATTCATACTTGCTCAAATTCATAATAGGAATAGGAATTCCTATTCAAAATAGGAAAAAGTTCCTCTTTTATCAATAGTGCTAATCCCAATTAGTCCTGAGCAATGTCTTTAAGCAATGTCATTTCACTATTTTGTTGCGGATTAATTCTTAGGACATCAGAATGTCCTTCTTCAAACATAAGAAAGAAAATTTTGAAGTTAGTGAATCAATAAACATTTCCTATTTTCCACATGTCTCAGAGGGTGGAGCTCCCAAACCAGTCGCATAAGAAGGAAGTGAAAAGATGTTAAAAGCAGGGCCAGCTCCCCTGGGTCAGCCTGGAGGTCTGGCTTCTCAGTCAACATGAAGGCTCTCCTCATTCTGGGGCTTCTCCTCTTTTCGGTCGCTGTCCAAGGCAAGGTCTTTGAGAGATGTGAGCTTGCCAGAACTCTGAAAAGATTTGGAATGGATAACTTTAGGGGAATCAGCCTGGCAAACTGTAAGTTAACTCTTTTTCATCCTTTCAAATAGTTAGCCAGGTGTGGAACAGATACTAATAGAGGATGAACAAAAAGAAAGGGTCTTTGAGTGAATGTTTTTTTCTTTCTTGGAGGGTTTATACACTTCAGTTCAGTTCAGTTCAGTTCAGTCGCTCAGTCGTGTCCGACTCTTTGTGACCCCATGAACTGCAGCACACCAGGCCTCCCTGTCCATCACCAACTCCCGGAGTCCACCCAAACCCATGTCCATTGAGTCGGTGATGCCATACAACTATCTCGTCCTCTGTTGTCCCCTTCTCCTCCTGCCCTCAATCTTTCCCAGCATCAGGGTCTTTTCAAATGAGTCAGCTCATCTGAGTTTCAGCTTCAATATCAGTCCTTCCAAAGAACACCCAGGACTGATCTCCTTTAGAATGGACTGGTTGAATCTCCTTGCACTCCAAGGGACTCTCAAGAGTCTTCTGCAACACCACAGTTCAAAAGCTTGTACACTTACAATGGTTAAAAACATCAACTTGTTCTTTTAGAATCAGATGTACCAGGTGAAAGATTGAGTCATGGTGGGTCAAATTCTATATCATTCTAAGCATGCCAGGTCCCCATGTACTCCTCTAGCGCTACTAAATCTGACAGCTGGCACATGTAGACTGACTATAAAATACATTTTAGCACCTGGGACATGTCTGTTAAGCCCTTGTTGTTTGATTCTAGCCATTTCTAATTTGGATCTTGGGTTCTGAATAAGGTAGTATTTTTTTCATTTTTAAACCCCCTAACATGCTGTTGCACTTTTAACAGCAAGGTTTTTTAAAAATTACATTGAACTCTTAAAACAGGGACAGTAGAACTATTTCCCCTCAGTCAATATCTATATAAGGATCCCTGAAGTGCAGCATGAAATGACATTTGATTATTCTGACTCTAGTTCATTAATTATTTTTCATTTTCTTCCACAGAGTTTAAGATGTGCCCTAAGGAAAATTTCCTTTGTATTTTAGTCCGTATTTGTCAATGTCATCACTGTGGTTTTTATATTAAATTCAGGCATTTCTCCTCCATAACTATTTTTGAATGAGTTAGCCAATGGCTAGATGGATGGATGGATGACCCAGCCTTTCCTATTCTATGATTCTTGCCTGCATTATAATATGATACCCAAATTCATCTTCGGTATCATAAATTTTCTTTCTCCCAGAAAATCCTTATTTTTTCTACTAAAAAGCATTTTTCCATTAGCATATGCATCTGCTGCTAATGACCAAATCCACTCAACAACTCTGTTGATTTTTCTGTTCTAGGCTCAATCCTACCTGGGTGTTAGTAATAAGGAAAGTGTAATAGCAATGGAAGATATTTTAAAAAATATGTCATCTTTTTCATTTGTATTACCAAATCATTTGCTAATAAAAGAATTCTCTGAAGGGACCTTTAACACCAAAGCGTTAAAACACTTTACAAGTAAAATACATCTTTATACTTATAAAGTAAGTCATTAGTAAAATAGAACTAGTTAAGTAGAACTGATTATGCTATGAACTGTAAGTCATATGATTTGCTCTTTATTACTTAAAATATGTTTTTTTCAGGGATGTGTTTGGCCAGATGGGAAAGCAATTACAACACACAAGCTACAAACTACAATGCTGGAGACCAAAGTACTGATTATGGGATATTTCAAATCAATAGCCACTGGTGGTGTAATGATGGCAAAACCCCAGGAGCAGTTAACGCCTGTCATTTACCCTGCGGTGGTAAGACAAGATAATGTGGAGTGACAGCACAGGACTCACCTGGTTATACCTGTTGGGTTATCCAAAAAGTTCATTCAGGTTTTTCTGTAAACATCTTATGGGAAAACTGGAATGATCCTTTAGGTCAAGAGTCAATAGAAATAAAAAAATCTTGAAGGGTTCATCAGGGACCTATAAAAACTCCATTTTAACATCTAGAAACTCTATTATCCTCCTCCTAATTTCTTAAGTAAGAAATTAAAGAGCTGGTATCATAAAAGTTTGCTGTTTGCTAACATAAAGAAGTTTCTGGAATGACCTATCACTTTATCATAACTGGACATATTGATGCTTTGTGAAGAACAATGCTATTCCTTGTTTGGGGAGGATTAGCGATAATTTTGTTGGGTGGTCTTTTTTTTTTAAATCTACCCTCCTTTATTGGAAAACAAAAGAATTACTAGTTAATCAAAGTGGAGGAATATGCGTGGTGTTTTTAAAAAATTGTTTTTACTTTTTACTATAAAATATTTTAAATATACGGACAATTAGAAACATTACTATAATAAGCATCAATATGCTCATCACTTACTTTAACAGTTGTTAACATTTTAGCACATTTACTTCTTTATATATATATATATATATGTATATAAACTTCTTTTTGCTGAGTGATTTTAAGGTGAATTAGAAACATTATGACATTTCATTTATAAATTCTTTAGAACGAATCTCCAAAAACACAGCTCCTATATAAAAACTGTCATTCTAACAAATTAATTTATAGATTTGTTTAATTGAGGTGAAACAAGTATTCTATTGACTTCCTTTTAAAATAGAGAAAGCATGTGGAATCTTTTTAAAATTTTTTTTAAATTGTATTTATTTTTTTATTGAAGGATAATTGCTTTACAGAATTTTGTTCTTTTCTGTCAAACCTCAGTGTGAATCAGCCATAGGTACACATATATCCCCTACCTTTTTTTGAACCTCCCAAAGCATGTAGAATCTTTAGTGCCTGAAATATTGGAGAAATATAGCAGAATTGATACTGCTAAATTTTTAAATATTAAAAATCCTAATAGTGAAGATGAGTCTAAGAATATACTTTTGTATCCAGTTAATTTATTTTAAAAATTTTGTATTATAGAATAACCTGTTGTCATTGAATAAAAATTCTTACTACCCAGACATGTATGACCATTGGGAAATTTTGGTATCCACATGTTCTTTTGGAATACACAACAATCCCGGACATGAATGTAAAGCTATATTATACATATTTGTACCCACATAACAGCAGTGAAATTGTACTATATTTACTGCTTTACAATTTTGTCTTTATTACACAAAATTATTTTTGTCAACAAATACCAATCCTTGTTGTTTTTTAAAGATGAATAGACTTTCACAATATAAGTACTCCATAATGTATCAACCTAACTCTTACTGTTAAACATTTAGGCTAGTTCCACTTATGCCCTTTATTAATTGCTATGAAACACTTTGTATACATATCTTTCAGTACATCTCTTATTATTTCTTTAGGATCAATTTCCAGTGTCAAATTGCTGAGCAAAAACCTGCTAGACCAGTTTCTGTTTGTCTTTTTTTTTTTTCAATATTTCCTAGTAAAAAGAAAACCTTCTATCATGCTAATTAATAATTCCAGAGCTTCCAATGACTTTGGTAAATGAGAAACAGATGCCAAATGGGATGGAATGAAGAGTTCCCCCCAACATCAACAGATAAACAGATCCTTAAAAATTATTTTAGTTGTTCTTTCCTCAGCCTAAGAGAATAAAGCTGACTGAGCTAAACTTAACATTTCTATGAATGTTATTTTCACTTCTCACCACCTCTTTTTCAGCTTTGCTGCAAGATGACATCACTGAAGCTGTAGCATGTGCAAAGAGGGTTGTCAGTGATCCACAAGGCATTAGAGCATGGTATGTGTGTGTGTTTTTTTTTTTTTCCTTTCAGTTTTATTGAGATGTAATTGACATAAAGCACTATATAAGTTCCAGGTTTACAGCATAATGATTTGAATTACATCAGGAAACAGTATCACAATAAATTTAGTGAACATCCATTATCTCACATGGATACAAAATTAAAGAAATAGAAGAAAAAATTTTTTGTGTGTGATGAAAATTCTTAGGATTTACTTTCTTTTCAACAATTTTCATATATAAAATATAGCAGTGTTAATTATATTTATCAGGCTATATATTTGTTTTTGCTCTTTAGTCACTAAGTCACGTCTGACTTTTGTGATCAATAAACTGTAGCCTGCCAGGTTCCTCTGTCCATGGGATTATTCCAGGCAAGAATACCAAGGCAGGTTGCCCTTCCCTCCTCCAGGAGATCCTCCTAACCCAGGGACTGAATTTGTATCTCCTGCACTGCAGGCAAATTCTTTACTGCTGAGCCACCAGGGAAGCCCCATGCTGTACATGATATCCCTAGTATTTATTTATCTTATAACTGGAAGTTTGTAGTACCTTTGACTGCCTTCATCCAATTCCCCTTTCCTCATTCTACCCAAATTCTCTTGTGGTTACCTCAAGAGGTAACCACAAATTTGACCTCTTTCTCTATGACTTTCTTGCTTTGTTTGTTTGTGTTTGAAATATAATGTATGTACAACACTATGTTAGTTCCCATTACAGAGCGTGGTATGTGTTAAGTATTAAAGGAGAGAGCTGTTTTATCCTATTGTTATGAAAGAAGTGAGAGAATATTTCCAAAGATCAAAGTATGGTACTGAGAACTGAAAATTGCAGCTTTAGATTCATACTAAACGGTGTATAGCATAGAAACAATCTACTTTAACTGATTCAAAATCTTATTCTTTTACTCCTCAATTTATTTTGGGGAATTTCTAGAGGTTTTAAGATTCTCCACCTTATACCTATTCCTTGTCATATCTTGACATTATTTTTGGAATTAAGTAAATATGGAACGCACTTTGCATTTTTGCTGTGAACTACATAGGACTCAACACTTGCACTCAGATGTTCTGTGCCCTAGTGAAGCTTTGGGGGAGATGTGAAGTCCTTGGTATAGTATCTCCAAAATAAATAGCAGTAAATAGCAATACTTGGATCTGTCTGTAGCTTTCATTTCATGTAATGATAAACTATGTTGTTTTCCCAAAGGATTTGAAGTATATGTAATATAATGAAGCTTTGTTTCAACCTTATTACCATTTGTTTCATCTTTCTCTACAGGGTGGCATGGAGAAGTCATTGTCAAAACCAAGATCTCACGAGTTACATTCAGGGTTGTGGAGTGTAATGTTGGAGTTTTTACTTCAACCCATTTTGTCTCTTTTTCATATTAAGGAAGTAATAGTTGAGGGAAAGGTCATACTTTCAAACAAATAATGTTTTTTTTTTTTTTTTATAGAAGCAGGAGCATGTGGTCTTTAAGATACTTAATGTTTACTTCATGTATTTATTATTTGATATTAGGCCCACAGTGTATTTCAGTTTAACAGACCTAATGCTGGTGAATATTTGTCTAAAATCTTAATTATCAAATATATATCCAGAACATTCAGTTCTTAAAGAAATGGCACACACTTAATCTTGAATCACCCCCACTCCAGTACTCTTGCCTGGAAAATCCCATGGATGGAGGAGCCTGGTGGGCTGCAATCCATGGGGTCGCGAAGAGTCGGACACGACTGAGCGACTTCACTTTCACTTTTCACTTTCCTGCATTGGAGAAGGAAATGGCAACCCACTCCAGTGTTCTTGCCTGGAGAACCCCAGGGATGGGGGAGCCTGGTGGGCTGCCGTCTATGGGGTCGCACAGAGTCGGACACGACTGAAGTGACTTAGCAGCAGTAGCAGCAATCTTGAATCATACAAGTACTCCCTAATATTCAACAAAAATATAGCAAAATAATATCTTTAAACAAATTGATCTTAGGCAAAATCCCACCTGTGTAGTAGGCATGTAACATCATTATCTGTTCAGTCATCTCCAAAAACAGTAAAATATAACTACTCTTTGTTGGGCAATATAAAATGTTAAATGGAGCATAATACCAAAAGACTAAAAATGAAGAAAGCCTGATTTAAGAATTTTGTTTTCATAAAGTGTGACCTTTGTTTTAAATGTTGTCTTAAAAATGTTGGATTTATGCAGCTTTAAAAATAAGCTCAGAATTTATATGTCAATCACTTTTAGCCCTTTTAAAGAACTCAATTGTGCATCTTGCTGTCATGAAGGATATAAAGATGGATTAGATGAGCTGTTGTTTTTTCTTACTGTTATAAGCTTAGTTTCATGCATTATGACAAATTCAGAGGCAGAAGAGTTTGTAGGTATTGAAATCATTGCTAGTTAATCACAGGTGTGATATCATGAATGCTATAAAAAGTACATTTTCAGTAAAAGCTTTGCAATTTATACTTTGTCTTTCTTTGTTAAGTCATTTGGTGTCTCCGGAAAAATACATACATATATATTTGAGAAAAAGATTATCTGACACTTAGTATTTCCTACATCCTCATCTGTACCAAAACAGCTAGATTTTTTTTCTGTGTGTATATTCTCTTTAATCATAGAATTCACATTCACATTAAATAACTCATTTTTTCCTCAATGGATTTAATCATAAAGAGATAGGGTATATATCATCTTAAAAAGAAAGCTCTTACAAAAACCAAAAATAGCTAGATATTGCTGAAGAAAAATACATAAGCATGCTGACAGATCTCTATTTTTTAATTTTTTTAGCTGTGCTACTAGGTTTGGGGGATCTTAGTTCCCTGACCAGGGATTGAACCTGCATCCTCCACAGCAAAAGTTTGGAGTCCTAACCACCAGACCTCCAGGGAATTTCCCTCACACTAAATTCATAAACACAAATCTCACATGGGCCCTCTAATCAGCCTGGTCATCTTAGTCACTTCTCTGAAATCCTGTGTTGGTGTCCCAATTACTCAAAATGACTGTCACTGTTTACTTCTCTCATTTCAAAGTCCTGGCACACATGCCAACCACTGGCCTTCCACACTCTGCTCGTGGTAGACGACTCAGCCTCACCTTACACTGACAGAACAGAGGCAACTCATATAAAACCCTCCCCTCCTGGCCACCATAACAGAGCTCAGGTCTTTCCGTGGGCCCACCCTCCCTTCCTTCCCCTTTATCACTGCGATGAAGGGCCTTGCTCCCGCCAATGGCAGTGTCTCCACATGCAGTCTTCACAGCCCTCTCACTACTCCAGTTTAGGCTGAGGGTTTCCTGATCCTGAGTTTCTCCCTCTTTGTTGGATCATCCCCTTTACTGTACGAACTGCCCTGGTAACCTTTCATCTTGCAAATAACCCTCCAGGTACAACATCATTTTAGACTCCCTTTTACCGCAACTGGGGCTTCCCTGGTGGCTCAGACGGTAAAGCGTCTGCTGGTAATGCAGGAGACCAGGGTTCGATCCCTTGGTTGGGAAGATCCCCTGGAGAAGGAAATGACAACCCACTCCAGTACTCTTGCCTGGAAAATTCCGTGGACTGAGGAGCCTGGTAGGCTACAGTCCATGGGGTCACAAAGAGTCGGACACGACCGAGCGACTTCACTTCACTACCGCAACTATCTTCCTGGTGGCTCAAGAACCCGGAAGCTTCTCCACAACAGCTGTGTGGTGGTGGTGGTGGTTTAGTTGTTGAATCGTGTCCGACTCTTGCGACCCCATGGACTGTAGCCTGCCAGGCTCCTCTATCTGTGAGATTCTCCAGGCGAGTATACTGGAGTAGGTAGCCATTTCCTTCTCCAGGGGATCCTCCCAACCCAGGAATCGAACCCGGGTCTTCTGCACTGCAGGCAGATTCCTTACTGACGGGGCTATAAAGGAAGCCCACAACAGCTGTACCATTTTATATTTCCATGAGCCATGCATAAAAATTTCTAGACATTTTGATTTAACTTGTTATTTTATCTTTTTCTTATAATAACATCTTTTTGGGTTTATAGTATGACATTGTGAACTATGATTTTATTGATTTATTTTTTCCTTGAGTTCTATCTGTTTTTGCCTCTTGTAGTTTGACACTGTTGTTAGGCACATACGCATTAAGAATTGTTATGTCTTCTTGGAGAATTAACCCCTTTCTCATTATGTAATGAATGTACTTCTTTATCAACTGTGGTTTTTTTTATGTCATAAAATGGACTTTCATGTCTCAAAGTATGGAATGCTTCACGAATTTGTGTGTCATCCTTGTGCAGGGACCATGCTCATCTTATCTGTATCATTCCAACTTTTGTATATTTGCTGCCAAAGCAAGCTCCAGCTGTGATTTTTAAAGCAACTCATCTTTAGCCAGTCTTTCTAAAGCATTTAACAAAATTTTCTTTGAACCAATTGCATTTGCACTCATGTTTTGTTGGTTTACATAATATTAAGCTATGAAATCACAGGAAAAAGTACTATTGATACAGTTTAGGAACACATGCACTGAGTCTCATGGAAAGTAATTAGTAATAGAAGTTCCTGGACATAAATGTGTGAATAAGTCAGTTTTATAGACAAACTGTATAGCTAGGTTATGTGTTATTGTTGTTGTTCAGTGGCTCAGTTGTGTCTGACTCTTTGCAACTCCCATGAATGGCAGGTTATGTGGAGGGTATTTTAATCAGTTCTTATCATTGGATATTCAGGTTATTTCACTAGATTTTTGATTTGTATAAAGGATACTATAATGAATGTCTTTATAAGTAAATCTAAATGCATTTTCCGAAAAGTAGCTTCTTGTGGTGCTTGATTTAATAAGCATGAGCAATTGAATTTTTGTTTGTTTGTTTTTTCTTTTTTCTTAATTTTATTTTTTGTGGAGTTTTTTTGTTTGTTTATCTGACCAATTGAATTTTTGACACATGAAGTTACTCTCTAACCTTCACCACAGCTGTATGTGAAAATGCATATTTTTTCACATCTTTGTCAGTAATAGGTGCTTTAAAATATATTGATTTTTAGTGATGAAAATTGGTATCTTTTAAAATATTTTGTGATTTTTTTAATGTTAGCTTAGCTTTAAACTCAAACATTTTAAAATATTGTATTTAAAAAAATTTTAAATGTTAGCGTGCTGTCATCTAGTGACAACTTTATGTAAGAAATAAAAGAGTAAGTCATAATTTAGTAATTTCATCTTGTAATTGAGGAAACAATTAAGTGTATGCATTCAGACCCCAAGTAATATAACCAATTAAGGGCAAACTCAAGAGCTGACAAATCCAAGCCAGGCTCTCATCCAAGATCTGAAAGATTCTTTTCTTTTCCATTGTCCCTGTTAAGTCACAGCAGTATAGTCAAACCAAAAGATCAGATGATGATGAGAATAATACTCTGATTATTTTGATGAAAGCTGTTAATAAAACCTTTCTATCTTTATGCTGAAAATCTTTCTAAATTTGCTCAGTGGACATAAAAACAGAAGGGAAGGAATTTTGTAGCAACATATTTTCTATTTATATATAGATCAATTAGGGAATATATTTAACATCTCTTTGAAGAGTATAGTATTATAATATCATTATGAATAGAATTCTCAGGGTAGGTGTAAGATTGTAGGCTTAATTTTATTTAGCTATGTGATATCAGTTTTGTTTTTAACCTTGGGTAGAAAACAAAATGCCCCTTTCTGAATGCCATGTATAGCATGGAATACTATACATTGCATTCAGAAAGGGGATATAAGCCAAGGAAAATTCTTTCTGCCCTTTGAGAGTCAGGAAATAAGATAATTCATACCCAGCGAATACTCAAAATGACTACAATGTGCAAAATTCCATGAGCACACAAAGAAAGAAGACCATATGTTGTCTTGGAAGAAAACAGTTGAAGGGACTAGTACATACAGGCCACTTTCCCATGTGGTATTTTTAATGTAAGCATCATATCAATTCCATTGGAGTTCCTCATTTTACAGGTGAGGAAAGAAATTTAGGAAGACTCAGTAGCAAAGCAGTAATGCACTTAGGATCAGAAGAGCCAATCTAGAGCATGTGACAGGGGGACTTAGTGGCGATTACTTACAGAAGATGGGAGACGGCGTGAAAGACTCTCCAGATAAAGCATCAGAATCAACATCAGTACAGAAACCAGTCGACTGAGCTGAATATAATGGGCATTTGTTCAGCAATTCATTCTGACATGATTCAGGGAAAATCATGTTCTTTATCACATTCTCTTTAAACTTTCCTATAAATTTATGCTTGTCTAAGAATTGTAATCATTTATTTGAGCTTTATCACCTTTTAGAAAAAAACATGTACTTTCTTTATTGTCAGTTTTCTCTTCAAGTCTTTGAAAATATAGTTCAGAGACCTTAGTATGTTTTTGAACTCCTGTTGCAATGTTTGAACAGTTTTATCATGGGTAGATCATCTAAGTTGGCATGCATGTTTAAAATACTTCATCTGCCAGATGGACCTGAAAAGAACACAAATAATAGTTGCAAAATGTTGAATCCAACTCAACAAATCCCAGTAGTGAAGAAGTAAAATTTTCTTCAATGAATTTAAAGAAACTAGACAGAGCACATGTTGTGTACTTATTCATGTTTTAAAAGAATACTTTTTTCACATCTTTTATTATAGCTTTCTTATCATAAAACTGACCACAAATGTCATTCAACAACAGGTTCAAATCACCCAGAACTTGCTTCGCTCTGTTAAATAAAGCCATAGCTAGTTTTCAGTTGATAAAGTTAAAAATCACTCATAAGGTTTTCTATATTAACCATATTACACAACAATCAACAATTGATCAGGGCTGTCACATCTTAAATAAAATCTCCAGTAATGGACTTTTACTTGCTGTCTGATTTCTCTTATTTACCACCTAATTTTATACATGTTTTCTGATTCTAAAATTAATTTTTATTAACATGATTTGGATAAATGTTAAATTAGCTTTTCTCATTTTAGTATTTTCTCAAATGCTCCTGGATTGAAAGCAGCAGCTATTTTGATAATTCCTATGAAATATTTGTTATTTAAGAATGCCACTGTTCATTATGAACTCTAAAAGAAAATAGTTTTGCTTTAAAATCTTTTTTTAAAATACAATTGGCCTTCCCCCCTTTTTTTTTTTTTAGTTTATTTGGCTGCAATGAGTCTGTTTCTTCATGCAGTATCTTCGGTTGTGGCATGCAGGCTTGTTCCTTGACAAGGGATCAAACTCGGGCCCCCTGCATTGGGAACATGGAGTCTTAATCACTGGACTGCCAAGAAAGTGCTTTTTGCTTTAAAAGTTTAATAGCCACAACTACAAGCACTTTAGAATAATATTTAATGTTCTTTTTTTAATCTGTGTTTAATAAGACTTTGGTCTAAGGGCGTTTTTATTTGATTTATGTGTAAACCAAGAAAACATAAGAAGACAAGAAAATGAATATAATGTAATAGCCCCTATTGGATCCTGGAACAGAAAAAGAACATTAGTGGGAAAACAAATGGGATCTAAATAAAGCCTAGAATTTAGTTAGTAGTAATCTACTAATGTCTACATCTTATGTAACTCTATTTATCAAAACTAAGAAATTGACACTGGGGAAACTTAGTGATTTAACTGTTTGAACTATTTTTGCAACTTTTCTATAAATATAGAAAAATGTTTTAAAGGCACAAAGGCAATTTAAAGGTAGTGGAGAAAGGATAGCCTTTTAACAAGTGGTGCTGGAACAATTAGACATCTGTGTGCAAAAAAAATGAACTTGAATCAATACAGCACACTACATACAGAAAACAACTCAAGACAGATTTTAGATCTAAACGCAAAACCTAAAACTATAGAACTTCAAGAAGAAAAATAAGAGAAAATCTTGTGACCTGTTAGGCAAAGATTTCTTAGATACAAAAGCAAAAGCACAATCAGAAGAACAACAAATAAATAACTTGAAATTTAACATAATTTATAAAACTTATGCTTTAAAAAAAACACTGCTAAATAATGAAAAGATTGGGAGAAAATCTTTTCTTTTTTTTTTTTTAGTGATCAATTAATGAACATTTATTAAGTGGCTTCTTTTTTTTTAAATTTTATTTTATTTTAAAACTTTACAATATTGTATTGGTTTTGCCAAATATCGAAATGAATCCGCCACAGGTGTACCTGTGTTCCCCATCCTGAACCCTCCTCCCTCCTCCCTCCCCATACCATCCCTCTGGGTCGTCCCAGCGCACCAGCCCCAAGCATCCAGTATCGTGCATCGAACCTGGACTGGCGACTTGTTTCATATATGGTATTATACGTATTTCAAAGCACAGCTTGGTGAAGGAACAAGAGGAATCTTTTGGAAGTGAAGAATATGTTCATTCTTTTGATTGTGGTGATGGCCTCATGAGTGTATGAATACATAAAAATGTATCAAATTGTATGCTTTAAAAAATATGGTTTATTGTATGCTATTTACACCTCAATAAAACTGTTAAAACATTTTTTTTTTTTTAATTATTTTTTACTTTTGGCTGTGCTTGATCCTAGTTGCTATACTTGGGCTTTCAATAGTTGCAGCAAGCTGGGGGTTACTTTCGAGTTGCAGTGCTCAGGCTTCTCACTGAAGTCGCTTCTCTTGTGGAGCAAGGGCTCTATGGCACATGGGCTGCAAGGGTGCTTGGTCTCCAAGGCATGTAGGCTCGGTAGTTGTGGTACTTGGGCTTCAGTTCAGTTCAGTCGCTCAGTCGTGTCCGACTCTTTGCGACCCCATGAATCGCAGCATGCCAGGCCTTCCTGTCCATCACCAACTCCCGGAGTTCGCTCAGACTCACGTCCATCGAGTCGGTGAAGCCATCCAGCCATCTCATCCTCTGTTGTCCCCTTCTCCTCCTACCTCCAATCCCTCCCAGCATCAGAGTCTTTTCCAATAAGTCAACTCTTCGCATGAGGTGGCCAAAGTACTGGAGTTTCAGCTTTAGCATCATTCCTTCCAATGAACACCCAGGACTGATCTCCTTTAGAATGGACTGGTTGGATCTCCTTGCAGTCCAAGGGACTCTCAAGAGTCTTCTCCAACACCACAGTTCAAAAGCATCAATTCTTTGGCACTCAGCTTTCTTCACAGTCCAACTCTCACATCCATAGGTGACCACTGGAAAAACCATAGCCTTGACTAGACGGACCTTTGTTGGCAAAGTAATGTCTCTGCTTAGTCATAACTTTCCTTCCAAGGAGTAAGCGTCTTTTACTTTCATGGCTGCAGTCACCATCTGCAGTGATTTTGGAGCCCAGAAAAATAGAGTCTAACACTGTTTCCACTGTTTCCCCAGGCTTAGTTGCCCAGCAGTATGTGAAATCTTCGCGCACCAGGAATCGAACCCATGTCCCCTGAATTGGCAGGCAGATTCTTATCCATTGAACCATAAGGAAAGTCTTGGGGTTTTTGTTTTGTTTGCTTATTTAATTGGCTGCATTTGGTCCTAGCTGTGGCATGCAAGCTTCATTGATCTGCAGCAGGTGGGATCTTAGTTCCCTGACCAGAGATCGAATCTGCATCCCCCACATTGCAAGGTGGATTCTTTTTTTTTTTTTAATTAAAATTTGTATTTTATTTTATTAAAAAAATTCTACAGTGCTTTACAATTTTCAGAAGTTTCACACACATTTCATATAATCCCATAATAACGTTTTTAAAATTCCCTACTCCAGTGTTGCCCTTCCCCATTCCCTATCCCCACTGCTGCTGCTGCTGCTGCTGCTGCTAAGTTGCTTCAGTTGTGTCCGACCCTGTGCGACCCCATAGACGGCAGCCCACCAGGCTCCCCCGTCCCTGGGATTCTCCAGGCAAGTGGTAACCACTAATTTGTTCTCTGTGAGTCTGCTTCTTTTTTGGCAAGGTGGATTCTTAACCACTGGACAACAAGAGAAGTTCTTTTGTTGTTGTTGTTTGTTTGTTTTCTTAAAAATGAATGAAGGAGAAATTCACATAAAAAACTAATCGAGTATGAGCACTGCCACTACTGAAACCCACGTGCCCTAGAGCCCATGCTCTGCAACAAGAGAGGCTCAGTTCAGTCGCTCAGTCAAGTCCGACTCTTGTGACCCCATGGACTGCAGCACACCAGGCTTCCCTGTCCATCACCAACTCCCAGAACTTGCTCAAACTCATGTCCATCGAGTCAGTGATGTCATCCAACTGTCTCAGCCTCTGTTGTCCCCTTCTCTTGCCTTCAGTCTTTCCCAGCAACAGGGTCTTTTTCAATGAGTCCATTCTTTGCATCAGGTGGCCAAAGTATTGGAGTTTCAGCTTCAGTATGAGTCCTTCCAATGAATATTCAGGACTGATTTCCTTTAGGATGGACTGGTTGGATTTCCTTGCAGTCCAAGGGACTCTCAAGAGTCTTCTCCAACACCACAACTCAACAGCATTAATTCTTCAGCCCTCAGATTTCTTTATAGTCCAACTCTCACATCCATACATGAGTACTGGAATAACTATAGCTTTTACTAGATGGACCTTTGTTGGTAAAGTGATGTCTCTGCTTTTTAATATGCTGTCTAGTTTGGTCATAGTTTTTTTTTCCAAAGAGCAAGCGTCTTTTAATTTTGTGACTGCAGTCATCATCTGCAGTGATTTTGGAGCCCCCCAAAATAAAGTCTGTCACTGTTTCCATTGTTTCCCCATCTATTTTCCACGAAGTGATGGGACCGGATGCCATGATCTTAGCTTTTTGAATGTTGAGTTTCACTCTCCTTTTTCACTTTCATCAAGAGGCTCTTTAGTTCTTCTTCACTTTCTGCCATAAAGGTGGTGTCATCTGTATATCTGAGATTATTGATATTTCTCCTGGCAATCTTGATTCCAGCTTGTGCTTCATCCAACCCAGCATTTTGCATGATATATTCTGCATATAAGTTAAATAAGCAGGGTGACAATGTACAGCCTTGACGTACTTCTTTCCCATTTTGGAACCATTCTGTTGTTCCATGTCCATTTCTAACAGTTGCTTCTTGACCCGAATGCAGATTTCTTAGGAGGCAGGCAAGGCGGTCTGATATTCCCATCTCTTAACGAATTTTCCAGTTTGTTGTGATCCACACAGTCAAAGGCTTTGGTGTAGTCAATAAAGCAGAAGTACAAGAGAGGTTACTGCTACTGAAAAAACCTTCCTTCCAACCTCCACTGGGGGCTAGAAAGAAAAATTTCCCATGAACATTGGAACATTCTGTATATTCCCCCCCTCCAAATGCTTTTTATTTTTAGCATATGGTACATAATAGGAAAGTGACCAATTTTGGAGTGATACCAAGCACAGACCTAATCTTTAGTGAATTTCAAAAGAAGTTTAGCTTATGATCAGTAATGTTATTTCCAGGAATCTCTGTTTTCAAAGGCTGTAACTGAGATGGAAGTCTTCTGGAGACTTCACTGTGGCTGCATGCCTCATCGTATATGTGTGATACAAAAGGAATGCACTATGCTGTACATTTCCTTAAACATTAAGAAATATATATATACAATAGACACTGAGTCAGGATTATTTAAAACTTACATGCATGCTAAGTCACTTCAGTCATGTCTGACTCTTTGTGACCCCATGGACTGTATACAGTTATAACGTCAGGCTCCTGTGTCCATGGGATTCTCCAGGCAAGAATACTGGAGTGGGTTGCCATGCCCTCCTCCAGGGGATCTTCTCAATCCAGGAATCAAACCCTTGTTTCTCACATCTCCTGCATTGGCAGGCAGGTTCTTTACCACTAGCGCCACCCAAGAAGCCCTAAAACACACATATAACGTACATAAAGAATGATACTCCAGTTTGAGAAGCAGAAGTAGGTATTGCCAACTCCAGTTCCTGCTAAGAATTGAGGACGTTGAATCAGAAACATTATATGATACTAAGGGAAAATAGCAGGGTGGTCTTGAAGAGAGGAAGTGTTATCTGTCTGTAACTGTCAGGGGTTCTCTAGAAATGAGAGTAGTTCATGTGTCTGTTCTTCATTTCCAAAGTTCTGAAAGCTTGGTCTCATCAGCAGCATTCGTTTTCTTCTCCCACTTGTCTTCATGTTCTGATCTTGTAAATAACACAGTGTAAGTGTTTTAGGATTCTGTGGGTTCGGGTTTTGGTGGTTCTCCCTCTTGGTTCTGTGTCTACTCCTGTGTTTATGTTTTGATCTCTTTTTCTTCATCCATAATTTCTTGACAATTGAAGTAGAAAATTTTTTCTTTCACTAACATTAGTATTGAATCATACCTTCTAAATTGGCTTGAGTATATTGGCATAAGTAATCATTTGTCTCAAACATATGGCCTTATTTCTAATTATTCTGGAGACCTAAGTTGACTCTTGCCTGGAAAATCCCATGGGTGGAGGAGCCTGGTAGGCTCAGTCCAAGGGGTTGCTAAGAGTCGGACACGACTGAGCGACTTCACTTTGACTTTTCACTTTCATGCGTTGGAGAAGGAAATGGCAACCTACTCCAGTGTTCTTGCCTGGAGAATCCCAGGGACGGGGGAGCCTGGTGGGCTGCCATCTATGGGGTCGCACAGAGTTGGACACGACTGAAGTGACTTAGCAGCAGCAGCAAGTTGACTCTTTATTTAAAAGGTGATTCTGTCTTTGAAATTCTAGGTTACCTTTTGTAATTGTTGCCTCCAGTTGGAGAAGCACATCCTTCTGTAGTATGTTGCTAGTATTTATTTGTAAGCTTGGATTACTTCCCTGCATCATTTGTTATATCAAAACATTATTGTAACGCAGGTGATCAAGAGAGAAGAATAACACTTTAATTGTAGGTGGAGTATACTTATATATAGGAATTTACCAAATTTGTTGAATGTCTACACTGTACACATGAATGTCTTTTCTGAGAGGGCGGAAGGGAAACCTCAAAGGGGCATAAGACCTCAAGTACCTCATCATGATGAATCTGAGGACAACATGACAGCAAACCTCAGAATAGACACTAAAGTCATAGATTATGTGTGATTGACATATGTCTGCCATAAACTCTGCGTTCTCGGAGTTCAAGGTTGGCTTACCAACGAAGAGTGGGTTGGAGGGAAGAGAAACTGGAGGGAAAGAGACTACTTAGAAAGCTAAGTCAGGCCAAGTCAGTAGTCCTGGCATGAAATTCAGATCTAAATCAGATAACATCGAGGATATTTGACTTGCATTGGATTAAATTTTTTACTTGAGGAAGGTAATTTTAAGTGTAGTTTTTCTATATTTAGGTTTATTTTATTCCCATTTTTTTTTAACAAAAATTAGTCATGTGTGTATGTATGTGAGCATGTGTAAATTTTCTCATTAGAAGATGCATACTTATTAGGAAATGTAGAAGTGTCCTAACTTCCTAGATGTTAAAGCATCCATTCATTTTTTTAAAGCAGGTTAGAGTTTACCATTCTATATGTTCATATAGCATTTTTAATTTACTAAGTTATTCTTTAATTGAAAATCCTTTTGAATTGACAATCAAGAAAACTATTTCCCAAAATAAAACTGTAAGGCACCAATGCTAGCCCTTATCATCTTTGGGTCAGGTCATGTGAGACCATGTGAAAATGGTCCTATGTTTGTGAGTTCAGTTCCTATTTGACTGAGTTGGAAATAGACTACTCACATGCCAGCAAGCAGCCAACTCAGAGAGGTATGAATTGACTTGACGTGAGGGCTTGGGCTGAGAAAACGTGTGGCTGCATCTTAAACAACTTGGAGTGATATCAAAGGGAGAACAGAATCATCTTTAATTCAGTGTGTACAGATAAATTGTTGTTAATAAGATTAGCATATTATCTTATTTGCTTCCTAAGGGGAGAAATAAAATGTTTGTTTGTGGAGTGGGGCAAAAGTACAACCCAAGCAACAATTTATTCTCTCTCCCAACACTTTGTGATGTTACCAGAGCTAATTTACAGATGAAATTACTGCTTTCTAGTTTAGTGAGAGAAATTTAATGATCTTGCAGTTGCACTGACATATATAAAAAGATCCAACCAATCCTTAAACCCCAAAGTCATACTTAATAGAGAAGTGAAATCAGAATACTCTTCTAGAAAGAAGAAACTAAAACAGGAACATTTCCATCTCTTTGTAAATAGGATTATGTTTTATCACATGTTTAAAAAATTGGTTACCTATTTCATGATATTACTCAATGATGAACACCCACTTTTTGTGCAAATTGAGAAATGATTTTTGTAACCCGACCTATGTGGGAAGGGAAATATTTGTTCACAATGTGAAAAGAAGTGAAATCCACCCTAAGTTCTGATTGCATTGACCCTGGAAGTTTAAGGGCTTCCCTCATAGTTCAATTGGTAAAGAATCCACCTGCAATGCAGGAGACCCCAGTTCGATTCTTGGGTTGGGAAGATCTGCTGGAAAAGGGATAGGCTACCCACTCCAGAATTCTTGAGCTTCCCTTGTGGCTCAGCTAGTAAGGAATCTGCCTGCAATGTGGGAGGCCTGGGTTCGATTCCTGGGTTGGGAAGATCCCTTGGAAAAGGGAAAGGCTACATAGTATTCTGGCCTGGAGAATTCCATGGACTCTATAGTCCATGGGGTCGCAAAGAGTCGGACACGACTGAGCAACCTTCACTGGAAATTTAAATACAACAGAAATAATAGTACAAAGGAAGTATGCACAAAGAAATCAAAAGCTTTCCATAATTATCAGTTGTACATACATTAAGAATATTGATTTTTAGAGGCTCCTTTAGTGGTCTAAAGCTGAGCGCTGGAGAATTGATGCTTTTGAACTGTGGTGTTGGAGAAGACTCTTGAGAGTCCCTTGGACTGCAAGGAGATCCAACCAGTCCATCCTAAAGGAGATCAATCCTGGGTGTTCATTGGAAGGACTGATGCTGAACTGAAACTCCAATACTTTGGCCACTTCATGCGAAGAGTTGACTCATTGGAAAAGACTCTGATGCTGGGAGGGATTGGGGGCAGGAGGAGAAGGGGATGACAGAGGATGAGATGGCTGGATGGCATCACCGACTCGATGGACATGAGTTTGGGTAAACTTCGGGAGTTGATGATGGACAGGGAGGCCTGGCGTGCTGTGATTCATGGGGTCACAAAGAGTCGGACACGACTGAATGACTGAACTGAACTGAACTTAGTGGTCCAGGGGTTAAAAATCTGCCTGTCAATGCAGGGGACATGCGTTGGATCCCTGGTCTGGGAGGATCCCAGATGCCACTGAGCAACTAAACCCAGATGCCACTGAGCAACTAAACCTCTGAGCCACAACTACTGGGCCCACACACTACAGCCTAGGAGCCACAGCTACTGAAACCAGAGTTCCTAGAACCATGTGGTACAAGAGAAGCCATGTCAATCAGAGGCCCAAGCATCACAACTAGGGAGCAGCCCCCACTCACTGCAAGTAGAGAAAGGCCACATGCAGCAGTTAAGACCCAGCACAGCCTGAAATAAACAAATAAGAAACATCTCTGATTAAGAAAAAAAAAATACTGATTTCTAAATAGTCTCTGATTGTTTAATGACATTGCCTGGAGTTAGATGAAACTCTCAGAGGAAAATCAGACTTAAAAAAAAAAAAAAAAAAACATAAAATAAGTTGGCACAACTATATTGGGAACTAAAATCAGCAAGAGGTAGACAAAGAGGTTATAGTGTGTTAAGGGCTGAGAATAGTGTTGCATTGGAATTTCTTCCCTTTCATTTGAACTTCAAGGTAACGAGGTAAACTGAAAAGACCATGGACCTGACCTGAATCTAACTCCCAGATCTCCCACTCACTATCTATATGTCTTTGGGCAGGTGACTTTTTTTCTCTGGAGATATAGTTTTTCATTTGTAAAATGGACATACTACCTATCTTTAAGACCCCTGCAAGAATTATAAATAATGTTTATTAAGTGGCTAACACTTTGCAAGCATTTGACAAAAAAAAAAAGGCTAGTATTATTTACCTTTCCTTTTTCTGCTGCGTCCCAAAATAATCTCCAATCTTGATTATTCAAACCTCTTAAATATCTCTTGAATCCCCCCAGTTCTATTATCCATTCCCTGCTCTATCTGCCATCTGGATTACTTGTCAGTTTTCTAGCAGTAGTCCCTGAATCCAACTGAGAGTGTTATTTTGTTTTGTTTTTAAAAATTTTGATCCAGTTACTCTCCAGTTTAATAGTCATGAATAGTTTCCATTGTCTTTGAGATTAATTGCTGAACTCCACTGTTTTGGGGATTAAGCTTCCCAGTCTGGTTCTGCTCACCCTCCAATGTTCTTTGCCACCAGACAACCTGATATTTTTTCATTGTCTGCCTAGCACATTGAGGAGACAGCAGCAAGGAAGACAGAAGAGAGTGAGTGCATGGCAAGTATGCTTGAGTGCTCAGTTGCTTCAGCCATGTCCGACTCTGTGACCCTATGGACTGTAGCCCACCAGGCTCCTCTGTCCATGGGATTCTCCAGGCAAGAATACTGAAGTGGGCTGCCGTGACTTCCTCCAGGTAATCTTCCCCACCCAGGGATCAAACCCACGTCTCCTGTGTCTCCTGCATTGCATGTGGATTCTTTACCGCTAAGCCACTGAGGAAGCATGGCTAGTATGAAGAAAGGTAAAATCTTTGTGAGTAGCAGTAAAGTACCTGGCAGATTTATTAGACTGGTACTGTTTTAGGCTTAAAGATCATTCATGGGTCAGCAACTCTGTGCTAGACTACAGTAACTCTTAAAGCACAATATTGACTCCACAGTAGAAATAATTTCTCCTGTGTGTATTAAGTAGTAATATTTTTTCTCAATATGAACAGTGTTGTTGTTTAGTTGCTAAGTCATGTCTGACTCTTGTGCAACCTTATAGAGTGTAGCCTGCCAAGCTCCTCTGTCCATGGGATTTCCCAGGCAAGAATACTGGAGTAAATAAATACTCAGAATGGAAATACCCTGTCCATTTCCTTCTCCAGAGGATGTTCCTGACGCAGGGATCAAACCCACATCTCCTGCTTGGCAGGTAGATGCCTTACCACTGAGCCACCTGGGAAGACCATGAACCAAGAGTATCTGACTCAAAACACCAAAACAGCAAGAGCACAGAGTAAATTAAATACAAAAGTTAGATGATTTCTGGAGTTTGGATGGTGTCAGGAGACGTAGGAAAGCATCTTGCTTGTTTGATCTATTTTGCAAAGAGTGGAAACTTAAATTGCAGAGACATTGAGAGCTAAAAGAACAGAAAGTGGTCACTAATCCTCAAAAAGGATACAGTGGTCTGGATTAGGCAAACCCAAATCACTTACCATTTTTCAATGACCCAGTACCTTGTCAACAAAATGCTAGCTTTGGATTGGGGTGAAGCACTGCCCTGAGTCAGGGAATGTCCCCACAGAGAGCCACTCTGACCTGTGGCTAGGATGCTGGACTTGCTGGGAGCAGCTGGATGCTGGTGCTGTTTCACAGGGCTATTACACAGCTCCATTAGTTGAATAAGAAATTATTCCATCTTAAGCTTTCAGCATCTGGGCTCCCTGGGAAAGTCCAGTTGTGTCCCCCACCCCACATGCCAGCCCTCCCATCTCCCGTACCTCTTCCAAATTCTCCTAGCAGCCATGCTGCCACAGCAGAGATGAGATTAGGTCCTCTGCACCCCTGAGCCAAACTACACAAGGACAGTATCAGCTGGGTAATGAGAGCAGTGCAGCTGCTCTGACCATGGTCTCCAAAGGTCCATAATGGCTTCAAGAAACTGGCACTACTTCATAGCAAATGACTATTTACAGTCTTTGACAAAACTCATTCCAATGCCTCTTTTCATTAATACAGTCAATTAATTTACCAGTGTCAATTATTAATACTTTCTGAGGTTATGCTATTTTCATATAGCTTTTCATGTCCTTCATATGTTGACACAAATAGATTTTAATTTAAGAAAAAGCGGAGACATCACTTGCTGACCAGTTCCATCTACTCAGAGGTTGGAACTTATCTTCCCAGAGCCTGCTGGGAAGCTGGTGGGGCACGAACTCCCCCAGGGATCCCCAGGAGGATCTCAGCAGGAAAGGAGGCAGCCTACTGAGCCAGCCCTTGGGTCCTCTCTCTCCAAGGCAGGCAAGGGAACAGGGTTCTTCCAGCAAGCCCAGGAGCCCCACAGTGCCTCTCCCCCAGAAACAGATGTGTTCTTGGAAGGTTTTCTTTTCTTTGTTTTAATCAAAGGATTAAAACAATTTTAATTTACTAGTGTCAGTGATTTTCTGAGATTATCTATCTTCATACAGTTTTTCATGTCCCTCATATACTGACACAAATAGGTTTTAATTTTGTGCTCATAGAGAAAAACAGGACTACAGGAACAACAACAAAAAAGTGATGGGACAGATTATAGTGAAACTAGATTATCAAGACAGAGAGGTCTGAATCACTGAAAACAGAAACACCCAGGCTTACCTCCAGAGTCAATGGTAGCCTGAATCATGGAATGGTAGAGCCAGATGAAAACAGTTTCATCTCTAGGGCTCCCCAAAACCATTTCACTTCCCACTCTCCAGTCACATTCCCTCCCATTACATTCAGAGAAGGTAAGTCTGGGTCAGGTAGTGCAAAGGGCATAAATTTGCTATACCATAAATGGGTGCAAGAACCACCACTTTGCTTTATTTCTCTAAATCAAACAAAATTTGTCTCTAAGCCCTACTTCCCCAAAAGATGAGTCAACGATAGTTTTTTGAAACTTCTGTAGGTAATCCCCTGCCCAGAAACTTCCACCATCTCAAGAAATAACAGAGTCCAGAAAGCTTGAGGAAGACCTTAGAGTTTCAGTCCATCACTGAGATGTTCATACAATAGTTATTACCCAAGTTGACACTGTTCACTGAAAGACAGAAGCTCCTTCTCATATCTTCATTGATTCCCAAGGTGGGCAATTCGTGTTCGCTTTCCCCAGCAGTTACAGGCCATCCAAGAGACCTCTTGCCATCGCTCTGGGCCCCACATGGGAGTGGGATGCAAGGTCCTCCCATTTTTCAAGCACGATATCACTGTCATCTTAGGTCTCTCCAGACTTGCCTCTTCAATTACCCCTGGCCTCAGGAAATCTTTCTCTCCAGCTTATCCTCCTTCAGTGATATAATCTCCCAAATGAAAGCCTGGATGGGACAGAGTGTTCCAGGAGCTTGGCAACTTGTCTTTCACTCCAAGAATTATAAATTCTATCCTTACAAGAGTATTTTTTAGACTTTTTAATAAATTAACTATACAATAAAAATGATCCTAACCAAACAGCATTGTTCTGAGATATTCTCTCATGTTTCTCTTTATATAACTTACATGCCATTTTAATCCAGCTCATGAAGCTCAGTGAAAAATAATATTTAACTCCTTTCCATTGAAGCTTAAGAGACCACTGATCTGGATACAGATGAACTACATAAGAGAAGGTTAATTTTATTTATTTATTTATTTTTATTAAAACGTAGTCAATTGAGAAGGTTAATTTTAAAGTTAAATGGCAGAATAATTCTACCAATATAGCTGAGTTCATATACACAGAGGAATGTTGAGGACTTCAAAAAAAAATCACTCTATTTTTAGTGATTCCGCACACTCCTCTCTGTATGTGTAATTACTTAGTATTTTGCTAATTGCAAAAGTAATATATGCTGAAAGAAGAAAACTTGGAAAATGCCAAAATATACAAATTAAATAAAAATTCTGAAGCATATTCATAGATAATCATTGTAAACATTCTGATGTATATCTTTTATATCTTTTTCTTACATAATACATTTTAAACTTTTTTCCTTTTAATATATATATTTTATTGAAGTATAGTTGACCTACAATGTTTCAAGTGTACAGTATGGTGATTCAGTCATACATATACACCTATATTACTTTTCAGATTATTTTCCATTATAGGTTATTACAAGATATTGACTATAGTTCCCTGTTCTATACAGTAAAACTATGTTGCTTGTTGTGCATTTGTTTTTTTAATTAGAAATCTAGCATTCTATTCATACTAAGTCAAACAAGTGGAATCAAATGTTGTAAGTTTTTTAGCTAGGTAAACATTCACAACTTTTAAAATATATATATTATAAATACTATTTATATAATATGTTTACAAAAGCTTTTCTACTATGCTTGATAAAGGCTTGAGAAAGAACATTGATAAAGATAAAAACGAGATGGGAGATATTGGAAAACATAAGCTAAATGAAATGGGAGCACTGAATATGAAATTTAAAAAGTGAAACAAACTAGATACAAGTAAAACATTATCATATAGTCCAGTTGTTTTTAAACATGGCTGCTCATTAGAAACATATCTGGAGTTTTGGAGAAAAAAAACTTTACCTGGGCATTTGTATTTTTCAAAAATTCCAAGATAATTCTGATATACACCTGGATTTTAAAAAGTTATTACAGGTTTTTCTATTAAATGGTAGTTTTAGGGATATAGAATTCTATTATTTTGTGTAGACCAATCATGATACAATGGTATTAAGTGAATAATTACATAACTACAATAGTAAAAATGCCTATCAGTTTTCACAATCAATAGCCAGACAAAAAATAAAAGAGAATTACAGTTGCAAGCCATAATGGAAACATGATTAACCTAACAGTATAAAATAATTACATACAATTTGGGGAGTTAAGTAGAGTGATGTTATAAATGGATATGCATACATGCACATGTTTTCATCCACCCAGTCAGCAATGTCTTTTGGTTGGTGCATTTAATCCATTTACATTTAAGGTAATTATTGATATGCATGATCCGATTACCACGTTCTTTGTTGTTTTGGGTTTATTTTGTGTAGATCTTTTCCTTCTCTTGTGTTTCCTGCCTAGAAAAGTTCTTTTAGCATTTGTTGTAAAACTGGTTTGGTGGTGCTGACTTCTCTTAACTTCTTGTCTGGGAAAGCTTTTGATTTCTCCATCAAATCTGAACAGGAGTCTTGTTGGGTAGAGTATTCTTGGTTGTAGGGTCTTCCCTTTCATCACTTTGAATATATCGTGTCATTCCCTTCTTGCTTGTAGAGTTTCAGTTGCAAAATTAGCTGATAATATTATAGGAGTTCCCTTGTATGTTATCATTTTCCCCTTGTTTCTTTTAATATTTTATCTTTCTCTTTAAGTTTTTCAGTTTGATTACTGTGTGTCTCCGTGTGTTCCTCCTCGGATTCATCCTGCCTGAAACTCTCTGTGCTTCCTGGATGTGGTTGACTATTTGCTTTCCCATGTGAGGGAAGTTTTTGGCTATTATCTCTTCAAATATTTTCTCATATCCTTTCTCACTCTCTTTTCCTTCTGGGACCTTTATAATGCAAACGTTGGCGTGTTTAATGTTGTCCCAGAGGTCTCTTAGACTATTTTCACTTTTCCTCCCTTTTTTCTGTATTCTCTTCTGTGGCAGTGATTTCTACCGTTCTGTCTTTCAAGTTACTTATCCTTTCTTCTGTCTGAGTTATTCTGCTGTTGATTCCTTCTAGTGTATCAGTCATCTCTACTTGTTCTTTAGTTCTTCTAGGTCTTTGGTAAGTATTTCTTGTATCTTCTCCATTCTGTTTCCAAGATCCTGGATCATCTTCATTATCATTATTCTGAATTCTTTTTCTGAAAGATTGCCTATGTTCTCTTCATTTACTTGTTTTTCTGGAGTTTTATCTTGTCCCTTCAGTTGGAACAAAACCCTCTGCTTTCTCATCCTGATTGACTTTCCGAAATATGGCTTTCATTCTAGCTGCTGTGGGATTGTGGTTCTTTTGATTCTTCTGTCTGCCCTCCATTTAATGAGGCTAAGAGGCTTGTGTAAGCTTCCTGATGAGAGGGACTAGCCATGGGAAAAACAGTGTCCTGATCTGGTGGGCAGGACCATGTTCAGTAAAGCTTTAATCTCCCTCCCTGTAGGTTGTTTGGTCTGAGGTGATCCAGCCCTGGGGTTGATGTGGCTCTATGGTAGGGTTAATGGACACCTCCAAGAAGACTTACATTAAAGGGCACCTTCCAGGACTGCTGCTGCTGGTGTCCCAGTCCCTGTGGTGAGCCACTGCTGACCCACACCTCCATGGGAGACCCTCCAACACATTGGATTGTGACATGTGACAAAAAGTGGATTTTATACAACAACCTGCAACATGTCACAGACAGCATATAGGTCTGCTTCAGTCTCTTATAGGGTCACTGTTCCTTTCCCCTGGGTCTTGGTACATGCAAGATATTTCCCCCCCACTTTATTTATTTTTTTGAATGAAGGATAATTGCTTTACAGAATTTTGTGGTTTTCTGTTGTACCTCAGCAAGAATCAGCCATAGGTACACCCATGTCCCCTCCCTCTGGAACCTCCTTCCCATCTCCCTCCCCATCCCACACTTCTAGATTGTCACAGAGCTCCTGTTTGAGTTCCCTGAGTCTTGCGGCAAATTCCCATTGGCTATCTATTTTACATATGGTATTGTAAGTTTCCATGTTACTCTCTCCATACATCTCTCTCTTTCCTTCCTTCTCTCCCCTGGTGTCCATAGCTCTGTTCTCTATGTCTGGTTCTCAAGATTTTTGTTTGTGCTGTCCAATAGTAGAGTCTCTGCTTCCCCCAGCCTTGTGGAAGTCCTGTAATCAAATCCTGCTAGACTTCAAGGTCAGATTTCCTGGATTTCCCTGTCCCTTTGCCAGATCCCCAGACTGAGAAGCCTGATGTGGGGCTCAGAACCTTCACAAAAGTGGAGAACTTCTTTGGTATTATTGTTCTTCAGTTTGTGGATAGCCCACCTGGCGGATATGGCATTTGGTTTTATCATGACTGTACCCCTCGTATACCAGCTTGTTGTGGCTTCTTCTTTGTCTTTGGATGTGGGGTATCTTTTTTTTTTTTTTTATTCCTTTATTTCTCATGTGTTCCCCATCCTGAACCCTCCTCCCTCCTCCCTCCCCATACCATCCCTCTGGGTCGTCCCAGTGCACCAGCCCCAAGCATCCAGCATCATGCATTGAACCTGGACTGGCATCTCGTTTCATACATGACATTTCATTTTTTGGCAGGTTCCAGTGTCCTCCTGTTAATGGCTGTTCAATAGCTAGTTGCAATTTTGACGCTCTTGCAGGCAGAGATGAGCACACATCCTTCTACTCTACCATCTTAAACCTTTTTTTAATTGTAAAATACATGTGTATATTTTTAAAAGTCAAATGAGGTGTTATAAATTTAATGATAAAAATAGTCCTGACCTTTCTCATCCAATTCCCAACAGCAGAGGCAATCTCTTTCAACTTCTTTAGCTATTTTTAATAGGTTGGTACATGGGGAGGGAGGAGGGAGGAGGGTTCAGGATGGGGAACACATGTATACCTGTGGCGGATTCATTTTGATATTTGGCAAAACTAATACAATTATGTAAAGTTTAAAAATAAAATAAAATTTAAAAAAATAAATTATTTACACTTACAAAAAAAAATAATAGGTTGGTACAAAAGTAATTGTGTTTTTGAACTGTGAATTTTAAGTCATTATAACTAGGTTCAAACACATCTTTATTAATCAAAATAGGAACCATTACTGTTAACACATTTTTGCCAATGAAAGGCATTTGTTTATTTCTGTAGCATAAAAATTTATGCTTTGGATGGCTGACTTTATTTTTCTGGGCTCCAAATCACTGCAGATGGTGATTGCAGCCATGAAAGTAAAAGATGCTTACTCCTTGGAAGGAAAGTTATGACCAACCTAGACAGCATATTAAAAAGCAGAGACATTACTTTGTCAACAAAGGTCCATCTAGTCAAGGCTATGGTCTGTCTAGTCAAGGTATGTATGTATTCACACATACAGTGGTCATGTATGGATGTGAGAGTTGGACTATAAAGAAAGCTGAGCACTGAAGAATTGATGCTTTTGAACTGTGGTGTTGGAGAAGACTCTTGAGAGTCCCTTGGACTGCAAGGAGATCCAACCAGTCCATCCTAAAGGAGATCAGTCCTGGGTGTTCACTGGAAGGACTGATGTTGAAGCTGAAACTCCAATACTTTAGGCACCTGATGTGAAGAGCTGACTCATTTGAAAAGACCTTGATGTTGGGAAAGATTGAGGGCAGGAGGAGAAGGGGACAACAGAGGATAGGATGGTTGGATGGCATCACCGACTCGATGGACATGGGTTTGGGTGGACTCTGGGAGTTGGTGATGGACAGGGAGGCCCAGCGTGCTGCAGTTCATGAGGTCGCAAAGAGTTGGACATGACTGAGCGATTGAACTGAACTGAACTGAAAAGCTCTGCCTCCTGCTGGTTGTGGAAGGGTTTTCCCTGCAAAAAGTTGTTGAGTTGCTTGAACAAGTGGTAGTCAGTTGAGAGGTCAAGTGAATATGGAGGATGAGGCAAAACTTTGTAGCTCAATTTGTTCAACTTTTGAAGTATTGGTTGTGGAACATGAAGTTGAGCTTTGTTGTGGAAAAGAATTGGGCCCATTCTGTTGATTGACCTGAATCAACCTGAATGCAGGTTGCAGGTATTGCAGTTTTCAGTATATCTCATTGATTTGCAGAGCATACTTCTCAGATGTAATGGTTTCACCAGGATTCAGAAAGCTGCAGTGGATCAGACCAACAGAAGACCACCAAACAGTGACCATGATCTTTTTTGGTGCAAGTTTGGCTTTGGATAGTGGTTTAGAACTTCTCCATCCAGCCACTGAGTTGGTCATTACATGTTGTAGTATAAAATCCACTTTTCATCACACGTTACAATCTGATTGAGAAATGGTTCATTGTTGCTGCATAGAATAAGAGAAGACAACACTTCAAAACAATTTTTTAAATTTTTGGTCAGCTCTTGAGGCACTCACTTATTGAGTTTTTTCACCTTTCCAGTTTGCTTCAAATGCAGAGCGAACATAGAAGGGTCGACATTGAGTTCCTCAGCAGCTTCTTGTGTAGTTGTAAGAGGATCAGCTTCGATGATTGCTCTCAATTAGTGGCTGTCAACTTCTGACGGCCAGCCACTGCACTCCTCAACGTCAGGGCTCTTTTCTCCTTTGCAAAATCTCTTGAACTACCACTGCACTGTACGTTTTTTGTCAGTTCCTGAGCCAAATGCGTTGTTGATGTTGTGAGTTGTCTCTGCAGCTTTATGACCCATTTTGAAAGTGAATCAAAAAAATCACTTGAATTTGCTTTTTGTCTAATTTGTTTCCATAGTCTAAAATAAATAAAAAATAAATAGCAAGTAAAGTCATTAGCAAAAAAAAAAAAAAAAGAGATAAAGCAAGAAAGGCACATCAAAATGATGTATAACATAACCACATTTATTTAACAATGTATTCTAACATCAAATGGCAAAGTTCAGCAATGCAAAACTGCAATTACTTTTGCACCAACCAAATAGCTTCTTTAGTTATATTCTAGTATTACAGCCATATGGCTTCCCAGGTGGCTTAGTGATAAAGAATCTGCCTGTCAGTGCGGGAGCCACAGGAGACTCGAGTTTGATCCCTGGGTCAGGAAGATCTTCTGGAGGAGGAAATGGCAACCCACTCCAGTATTCTTGCTGGGATAATCCCATGGACAGAGGAACCTAGTGGGATACAGTCCTTGGGATTGCAAGGAGTTGGACACAACTGAGCAACTGAGGACACACACAATTACAACCGTATGTCATAAGAGTATGATTATTTTACTCATTTTTGATTTTCAATCATAGATACTCTTTATTTATCTCCAACAAGGAAGATAAGGATTTAGCTCTCTCAACTCACCTTGCCTTGTTCCTCTTTACAAGCATGTACAAATACTCACAGATGAGTATAATATGATCTTATAGTTTGGTTGTATTTCTATTCTTAAGTTTCCTGATTTCCTTGGAATTAACAATTGGCTTCCTTTCTGTTTGCTTACTTTCCTGTGTACTTATGCATGTATTAATTCATTACCCAAAGTCTCAGCCAGAGTTGTCAAATTCCTTTCAATAGGTTCAGACATTCCTGGTCTTTTTTTTTTTTTTTTAAGCTGGGCTATAACACACGTATTCTAAGATTTTTTTTTAATTGATTAATTGATTTTTATTTTTTGGTTGGGTCTTTGTCTCTGCAAGGGCGCTTTCTCTAGTTGTGGTGAGGAGGGGCTGCTCTTCATTGCCATGTGCAGGCCACGCATTGTGGTGCTTCTCCTGTTGAAGAACAGAGGCTCCAGGTGCTCCAGCTCCAGTAGCTGCAGCGCATGGACACAGCAGTTGTAGGCTGCAGGGTCTAGAGGGCAGGCTCAGTAGTTGCGGCACACAGGCTGAGTTGCTCTGTGGCATGTAGAATCTTTCTCAACCAGAGATCGAACCCGTGTCCCCTGCATTGCCAGGCAGATTCTTATCCACTGTGGCACCAGGGAAATCCTCCAGGACTTTTTAAAGTTGATTTTTCCCCAGGGAGTCCACAAGGATACGGTTCCCTTCATTTTGATAATTTTCCTTCTCCTGTCTCCTGTATTAGCACTCTGTTACTAGAACCCACATCTTTTATCTTATTTGCTCTTTTGAAATTTTATCTACTTATTTATTTTTTGTCCAAGTTGCATGGCTTTTGGGCCCTTATGCCTTTTTATAGTACAATTGTTTTAAAGTGGCAAAAATAAAATGTTATTAACAGACCCAAGTACCTTTAGTTTCTCTAAAATGAAGTGAAAAGAAGATAAACCTATATTTGACAATGTTTCAGCATTTCCTCTTATCTGGAAATGAGCTAGATATTCAATGAATATACATCATTTAAACTAAGGTTACAAAGAGTTTGAAAATGTTTTTTAAGCAGACATATTTTATAAAACATGATGAGAGTTGCAAAATGTATTTACAAATATTCCTCCCACTTATATCCATTTAATTCATGTGTTCTTAACACTTATGCTTGAGTTGCCATGAAAATTTAATGAGACATTAAAAATTAATAATCATTTTAAGTTATTTTTCTTGTTGAAAAAACAGGCAAGTAGCAAAAATCACAGAAGCAAAGAACTTAAAAATTTAAACATGGCTTTTCTTCCTCCTAAGATGTTCACATACATTAAAGAAATGATTTTTATTGTAAATTTAGTTCTTAGGTTGAATTTACAATTTTATAATCTCAAGCATCTAGTAGAGATAACATAAACTTATTTGACATCTTAATTTACATAAGTACTTCTATTTTCTTTAAGCCAATTAAATAGAGCTCTTTCACAAGTTTTTATGACTACTATCCAGAGGGAGAAAAATGTCATATGTACAGAACATACATATATAAAGGTACATAGACATATAGATATTAACAGATGGAAACAGAGATCTTATAACTTTCATTTAAAAATTTTAGCCATGTATCAAGTACAATAGTATAAAACTCACTAGCTTATAAAGGATTTAATGGTGTTTCTTGCAAATGGACCAAGTTAAGTTTACCCCCTCAGATGACTGAAGCCTTTTGCTAATATTTTTGGAAAAGTCTATTAAGAATTTTGTCTTTAATGAATAATCTTGTAGAGCCAATGGGCAAAATTTGGGGCAAAGGAGCTTATGAAAATATCAAATGCAGTTTGTTCTTTTTAAAAAGTCTCTCTCTTTTTTGTTTGTTTCTAGTGCCATGATTGCTTTAGTCAACAATGATCTCTTTGGATGCTTACATTTCAAAGATATGGTAAGATCAATAGTTACAAGGGACTGAGAAAGGACTGTAGGTTTTATATGAGATGGAACTCAAGGGCTTATTTGTCTATTTTCAGAAATCTAGGATAATTCTATAGCATTTTTCTTTTCTTTAACACTAGGAATTTATAGTTCAATGATTTTTTTTTTTTTTTTTTGTAGTGCAGGCCCAAAATATAGGAGGTCTGGACCTGGTGGAATCTGCTATATAGAATAAGGGACATTAAATCAAGTCTTCTTGTGCATTTTCTGGATCTTTGTGAAATCTATTCCTTGGCTATCAACATTTAGGTAAGTTTTACACCTGCTTGAGAGATGTTGGCAGTTCTTGAAATTTATCCTCTTATCTTCCCCTCATAATCTTGTTAAGAAAGTGTGTGTGTGTGTGTGTGTGTGTGTGTTTCTCATACTAACCAAGGTGCTATTCTGTAGCTATTTCTCTGTTGTCTTTTTTTCATCTGATCTTTCCACTGGTATCAATAGGACATTTATTTAAAATGAGAGCTCTCTTAAAAATCCTTTTAGGTGTAAAAGTCCATCTTCAATATACCTATTTCAATTGTGACTCCAAACCAATAAGTGTTTTTATGACTTGAAACCAATATTAGGGCTTAGCCATGGACACAAGAGTCATCTCCTAAGAAATGTAGCCCTCTCAAAATGCAGAGCCCCCTCCAGAAAAGCCTAAGAATGCCAAAACTTTTCTTGTCATAAGTGGCAAAGAAACCTCTATCTCCAACAAAGTGAGACACCTTGAATCACTATCCTCCTAACCTGGGTTACCAGAAGGTGATACTGCTATGAGAGTTTTTCCTTCACAAATGAGGCAACGAAGGTAGAGGCCATAAAGGGCCCTTATGATTTAAGACAAACTCCCCTGATAGCCAGCATGTTTGGACAAAAAGAATGTTGCCTGTCACTTCATGTCTTCAGCTCCTAGCTGGCTGGCTAGCTGCTGGTGCAAGTCTGACAGACAACCTGAACTACCTCCTCCCCACCACCTCCCCACTGGCAGAAGCCAGAGGGAATATTCTCACTGGTTACAAAGCCAAGTTCTCAGGATATAAAACAAGACAAATGGAGATTCTCACCTTATGGTTGTTCATCCTTATGACAAATGACAGAGACAAAGGGAAACATGATTCGTTCTGGAAAGCTAAGGATCAATAACCATAGGTGTTGATTACCAAAACCAAATTCACAAAAGTCAAAATTCAAGATCTATTTTCACAAATGCTTTTCTCCTGCCAGTGTGAATTTGAATAGGAATAGACAAGGAGAAATTGTTATCCTCTTTTCTTGACTGTGCACTCTAGATAGAAAGCTGGGAGACTGAAATGGTAAGAATTCTTACTTTCTGCTGGTCTGCTGTTGGTTATCCCATATCTCAACTGCCGTCTCCAGGGAAAGGGGAGCATTCCAGCCTTTCACTGTCCCATCTTCATCACTAGAAACTGTACAGGAGGAAAAATTTGTTTCCTTTTACCTTTTTTAAAATTTTTGGCTGGGGCTCTGTAACGAAAGACAGATTAATAAGATAAAAGCAAACAAGTGTATTAAAATGTACATGCTACATATGCTCTGGAGAAATGCAGGGATGAGTAACTCAAAGAGGTGGCTAGAATTGGACTTACCAGATCATCTTAACCAAAGAACAATATATTTTTATGGGGCTACAAGACAGAGTGAAAGAGTGCTAGGCTTCTAAGGTGCCAAGTTGTGGGGTAGTAAATACATCAGAAACTAAGAGAAGATAATAGCTAGTCAGTAAAGGTTGCTTTCTAGAGTCCTATGATCCTTTCTTGGGGGCTAATAAGTGTCTGGGGCTGTTGAGGATAATTTCTGCACAAATTTATGTTCTGCTTTCAGGAAAATAGGGAGAGGACAGAGAACTTTTCTTGGATCTGCTCCTTCTCAGTTGCCTTCAGCTCAAAATAATTCTTGTGCCCAAAGGGAAGATTTTGGGGTGGCATATTCTGTTATTCTTCTGTGTGTGCATGCATGCTGCTGTTTCAGTTGTGTCTGACTCTTAATGACCTTATGGACTGTCGCCCACCAGTCTCCTCTGTCCATGGAATTTTCCAGGCAAGAATCCTGGAGTGAGTTGCCATGCCCTCCTCGGGGGGATCCTCCTGACCCAGGGATGGAACCCACATCTCATGTCTCCTGCATTGTCAGGCAGATTCTTTGCCACTAGAGATGAGAGAGTCGATTTCTAGGTAGGTTGATAAGAAGTTCCAGGTCTCCAAGGAGGAGAAAGGAGCCTGGGGCTTTCAAAGAGGAGATAAAGTTTTAGAATTCTCAAGAAGGAAAAAAGAACAAATGTCTTTTTTCTCTACATTCTTTAGTCTTAATGAGGAGAAGGGAATGACAGAGGATGAGATGGTTGCGTGGCATCACCAACTCAATGGACATGAGTTTGAGTAAGCTCCAGGAGTTGGTGATGTACAGGGAAGTCTGGCATGCTGCAGTCCATGGGGTCGAAAAGAGATGGACACATGACTGAACTGAACTGAACTTAGTCTTAGTCACATAAAGCTTTCACTTTCATTAAGAGGCTCTTTAGTTCTTCTATTTCTGCCATAAGGGTGGTGTCATCTGCACATCTGAGGTTATTGATATTTCTCCCGGCAATCTTGATTCCAGCTTGTGCTTCAAAGTGAAAGAGGAGAGTGAAAAAGTTGTCTTAAAATTCAACATTCAGAAAACTAAGATCATGGCATCTGGTTCCATCACTTTATGCCAAATAGATGGGGAAACAGTGGAAACAGTGACAGACTTTATTTTGGGGGGCTCCAAAATCACTGCAGGTGGTGATTGCAGCCATGAAATTAAAAGACACTTGCACTTTGGAAGTAAAGCCATGACCAATCTAGACAGCATGTTATAAAGCAGAGACATTACTTTGCCAAAAAAGGTCCCATCTAGTCAAAGCTATAGTTTTTCCAGCAGTCATGTATGGATGTGAGAGTTGGACTATAAAGAAAGCTAAGCGCAGAAGAATTGATGCTTTTGAACTGTGGTGTTGGAGAAGACTCTTGAGAGTCGCTTGGACTGCCTGGAGATCCAACCAGTCTATCCTAAAGGAAATCAGTCCTGGAAGGATTGATGCTGAAGCTGAAACTCCAATACTTTGGCCACCCGATGCAAAGAACTGACTCATTAGAAAAGACCCTGATGCTGGGAAAGATTGAAGGCAGGAGGAGAAGGGGATGACAGACGATGAGATGGTTGGATAGCATCACCAACTCAATGGAAATAAGTTTGAGTAAACCCCGGGAGTTGGTGATGGACAGGGAACCCTGGCGTGCTGCAGTCCATGGGGTCGCAAAGAGTCAGAAATGACTGAGCAACTGAACTGAACTGAATCCTGTTATCTTAAAATGTAAATTATGGGAGTGGGTCTGGTAAGATCTTTCTATTGTTAGTTCTAATCCTGTCATCTTAAAATGTAAATTGTGGGTGTGGGTCTGGTAAGATCTTTACAACCTTGAGACATTCTTTTGATTTATTCTAAAAATCAACTTAAAAACGTATATAGCTCCCTTGCTAACACTAGCGAGTGGGGCACTCTTTGTCCCTCTTCTGATGTCTATGTCAGAAGCTTTCTCAAATTGCCAACGTCTGTTGGATCATCGAAAAGAAAGAGAGTTCCAGAAAAACATCTACTTCTGCTTTATTGACTATGCCAAAGCCTTTGACTGTGTGGATCACAACAAACTGTGGAAAATTCTTCAAGAAATGGGAATACCAGACCATCTGACCTGCCTCTTGAGAAATCTGTATGCAGGTCAAGAAGCAACAGTTAGAAATGGACATGTAACAACAAACTGGTTAAGAAGCAGGAAAGGAGTACATCAAGGCTGTATATTGTCACTCTGCTTATTTAACTTATATGCAGAATACATGATGAGAAACGCTGGGCTGCATGAAGCACAAGCTGGAATCGAGATTGCCGGGAGAAATATCAATAACCTCAGATATGCAGATGACACCACCCTTCTGGCAGAAAGTGAAGAAGAACTAAAGAGCCTCTTGATGAAAGTGAAAGAGGAGAGTGAAAAAGTTGGCTTAAAGCTCAACATTCAGAAAACGAAGATCATGGCATCTGGTCCCATCACTTTATGCCAAATAGATGGGGTAACAGTGGAAACTGTGACAGACTTTATTTTGGGGGGCTCCAAAATCACTGCAGGTGGTGACTGCAGTCATGAAATTAAAAGACCTTGGAAGAAAAGTTATGACCAACCTAAGAGTATATTAAAAAGCAGAGACATTACTTTGCCAACAAAGGTCTGTCTAGTCAAAGCTATGATTTTTCTAGTAGTCATGTATGGATGTGAGAGTTGGACTATAAAGAAGGCTGAACACTGAAGAATTGATGCTTTTAAACTGTGGTGTTGAAGAAGATTCTTGAGAGTCCCTTAGACTACAAGGAGATCCAACCAGTTAATCCTAAAGGAAATCAGTCCTAAATATTCACTGGAAGGACCCATGCCACCTGATACAAAGAACATACTCATTTGAAAAGACTCTGATGATGGGAAAGATTGAAGGCAGGAGAAGGGGATGACAGAGGATGAGATGGTTGGATGGCATCACCAACTCAATGGAAAAAAGTTTGACTAAACCTCAGGAGTTGGTGATGGACAGGGAGGCCTGGCATGCTGCAGTCCATGGGGTCGCAAAGAGCTGGACACAACTGAGTACTGAACTGATGATACTTTAATAAAACTCTGGTAAACAAAAGCTCTTGAGTAATCAAGCCTGGTCTCTGGTCCAGAAGCTAAGTCTTCTTCTAAATCTTCAAAAATCACAAATGCGACACCGTTCACCATAAGCTATCAGAGCCACCTGGGAAGCCCTATTCTTCTGTAGGTTTTACTGTAAATTTCCTTTGCACAATGACCCTTTATGTTCTAAAATAGAAACTGAAGTAAGGCATTGTCAGAAAGGAGTTGGAATGTTATTCATCTGAACTTATGATGGTAAACATTAATTTATAAATTAAGAATTTAGAATAGACACTGGAAAAGTGAGTATAGGAATCTGGCTGAGCAACACAGTGTTGTGATACCTATCTATCAGAACAACAGGCAGTGTGTCATGTTCTTTTGTGGAAAGTGTTAAATGAAAAAGATGAAGCCAAATTAGTGAAAGCACATAAAACAATTTGATGAAAATAATTTAATGAAAGATTGGAGCTCATTTTTAGTTGAGTAAAATGTTCATTCAGGTTTCTTTTCTTTATACTTGCTTAAATTATATGCAGGTCAGGAAGCAAAAGTTAGAACTGGACATGGAACAACAGACTGGTTCCAAACAGGAAAAGGAGTACATCAAGGCTGTATATTGTCATCCTGCTTATTTAACTTATATTCAGAGTACACCATGAGAAATGCTGGGTTGGAAGAAGCACAAACTGGAATCAAGATTGCTGGGAGAAATATCAATAACCTCAGATATGCAGATGACACCACCCTTATGGCAGAAAGTGAAGAGGAACTCAAAAGCCTCTTGATGAAAGTGAAAGGAGAGTGAAAAAGTTGGCTTAAAGCTCAACATTCAGAAAATGAAGGTCATGGCATCCGGTCCCATCACTTCATGGGAAATAGATGGGGAAACGGTGTCAGACTTTATTTTTGGGGGCTCCAAAGTCACTGCAGATGGTGACCACAGCCATGAAATTAAAAGACGCTTACTCCTTGGAAGAAAAGTTATGACCAACCTAGACAGCATATTGAAAAGCAGAGACATTACTTTGCCAACAAAGGTTCATCTAGTCAAGGCTGTGGTTTTTTCAGTGGTCACGTATGGATGTGAGAGTTGGACTGTGAAGAAAGCTGAGCGCTGAAGAATTGATGATTTTGAACTGTGGTGTTGGAGAAGACTCTTGAGAGTCCCTTGGACTGCAAGGAGATCCAACCAGTCCATTCTAAAGGAGATCAGTCCTGGGTGTTCTTTGGAAGGAATGATGTTAAAGCTGAAACTCTAGTACTTTGGCCACCTCATGGGAAGAGTTGACTCGTTGGAAAAGACTCTGATGCTGGGAGGGATTGGGGGCAGGAGGAGAAGGGGACAACAGAGGATGAGATGGCTGGATGGCATCACCGACTCGATGGATGTGAGTTTGAGTGAACTCTAGGAGTTGGTGATGGACAGGGAGGCCTGGCGTGCTGCAATTCATGGGGTTGCAAAGAATCGGACACGACTGAGCAACTGAACTGAACTGAACTGGAATTCATAATAAAATAGGTGTAAGTTCCTCTTTAGCAATAGTGCCAAATTCTTCCTGAGCAATGTCTTCAAGCAATGTCATTTCATAATTTTCTTGCAGATTAGTTCTTAGGACATCAGAATGTCCCTCTTCAGACATAAGAAAGAAAAAATTTAAAGTCAGTGGACCAATAAGCATTTCCTATTTACCACATGTCTCAAAGGGTGGAGCTTCCAAACCTGTCAGATAAGAGGGAAGTGAAAAGATGTTAAATACCAAGACCAGCTCACCCTGGTCAGCCTGGACTTTTGGCTTCTCAGTCAAGATGAAGGCTCTCCTTATTCTGGGGCTTCTCCTCCTTTCTGTCCCTGTCCAGGGCAAGGTCTTTGAGAGATGTGAGCTTGCCAAAACTCTGAAAAGACTTGGAATGGATGGCTTTAGGGGAGTCAGTCTGGCAAATTGTAAGTTAACTTCTCTTTCTCCTTTCAAACAGGTAATCATGTGTGGAACAGATACTAATAGAAGATGAATAATAAGAAAGGGACTTTGAACAAATGGTTTTTTTCTTTCTTGGTGGGTTTGTACACTTACAATTATTCAAAACATTGACTTGTTCCTTTAGAATCAAATGTACCAAGTGAAGGATTGACGCATGAAAGGGTCAAATTCTACAACATTCTAAGCATACCAGGTCCCCATGTACTCCTCTCAGTTCAGTTCAGTCACTCAGTCATGTCCAACTCTTTGCAACCCATGAACTGCAGCACGCCAGGCCTCCCTGTCCATCACCAACTCCCAGAGTTCACTCAAATTCAAATCTGTCGATTCGGTGATGCCATCCAGCCATCTCATCCTCTGTTGTCCCCTTTTCCTCCTGCCCCCAATCCCTCCCAGCATCAGAGTCTTTTCCAATGAGTCAACTCTTCGCATGAGGTGGCCAAAGTACTGGAATTTCAGCTTTAGCATCAGTCCTTCCAAAGAACACCCAGGACTGATCTCCTTTAGAATGGACTGGTTGGATCTCCTTGCAGTCCAAGGGACTCTCAAGAGTCTTCTCCAACACCACAGTTCAAAAGCATCAATTCTTTGGCACTCAGCTTTCTTCACAGTCCAACTCTCACATCCATACATGACTACTGGAAAAACCATAGCCTTGACTAGATGGACCTTTGTTGGCAAAGTAATATCTCTGCTTTTGAATATGCTATCTAGGTTGTTCATAACTTTCTTTCCAAGGAGTAAGCACCTTTTAATTTCATGGCTGCACTCACCATCTGCAGTGATTTTGGAGCTCCAAATAATAAAGTCTGACACTGTTTCCACTGTTTCCCCATCTATTGCCACTAAATTTGCCAGCTGGCACATGTAGGCTGACTATTACATAAGATACATTTGAGCACCTGGAATGTGTCTGTCAGCCCTTGGTGTTTGACTTCAGCCATTTCCAGTTTGGAACTTGGGTTCTGTAAGCCTGAGTAAGGTACTACTTTTCTCATTTTTAATCTTCCTACCATGATGTTGGCTTTTAACAGCAAAGTTTTTTTCAAAATTACATTGAACTCTCAAAAATTGATTGATTTCTCCTCAATCAATATTGGCACAAGGATCCCTGAAATGCAGCATAAAACATCATTTTTAAATTCTGACTCTAATTCATTAATTGTTTTTCATTTTCTTCCACAGAATTCAAGGTGTGCTCTAAGGAAAAGCTTTTTTGTACTTTAGTCCATATTTGTCAATGTCATCACTGTATTTTTCAGGTTGAATTCAGACATATCCTTTCCATAGCTATTTTTTTAATGAATGAGCCAATGGCTAGATGAATGGATAGTTGAAATAGTTTTTCCTAATCTTTGATTCTTGTTGTCTGGTTTCTAGTTGGATACCCAAATTCAGCTTTCAGTTCAGTTTAGTCACTCAGTCCTGTCCGACTCTTTGAGATCCCATGGACTGCAGCATGCCAGGCTTCCCTGTCCATCACCAACTCCCCAGAGCCTACTCAAACTCACGTCCATCGCATCAGTGATGACATCCAACCATCTCATCCTTTGTCGTCCCCTTCTCCTCCCACCTTCAATCTTTCCCAGCATCAGGGTCTTTGCATCAGGTGGACAAAGTATTGGAGTCTCAGCTTCAGCATCAGTCCTTCCAATGAATATTCAGGACTGATTTCCTTTAGGATGGACTGGTTGGATCTCCTTACAGTCCAAGGGACTCTCAAGCGTCTTCTCCAACACCATAGTTCAAAAGCATCAGTTCTTCAGCACTCAGCTTTCTTTATAGTCCAACTCTCACATCCATACATGAATACTGGAAAAACCATAGTTTTGACTAGATGGACCTTTGTTGGCAAAGTAATGTCTCTGCTTTTTAATATGCTGTTGAGGTTGGTCATAGCTTTTCTTTAAAGGAGCAAGTGTCTATTAATTTCATGGCTGCAGTCACCATCTGCAGTGATTTTGGAGCCCCCCCAAATAAAGTCTCTTACTGTTTCCATTGTTTTCTTATCTATATACTATGGAGTGATGGGACTAGATGCCATGATCTTACTTTTCTGAGTGTTGAGTTTTAAGCCAACTCTTTTCACTGTCCTCTTCCACTTTCATCAAGAGGGTCTTTAGTTCTTCATCACTTTCTGCCATAAGGGTGGTATCATCTGCATATCTGAGGTTATTGATATTTCTCCTGGTAATCTTGATTCCAGCTTGTGCTTCATCCAACCTGGAATTATACATGGTATACTCTGCATATAAGTTAAATTAGCAGAGTGACAATATACAACCTTGATGTACTCCCTTTAACCATATTACCATTTGTTTCATCTTTCTATACAGGGTGGCATGGAAAAACAAGTGTCAAACCAAGATCTCAGGAGTTATGTTCAGGATTGCAGAGTCTAGCAGTGGCGTTTTCTTTCTTCAGCTTATTTCATCTCTTTTTCATATTAAGGAAATAATAGTTGAGTGGAAGTTTATGCTACCGTTCTTTCAAACAAATAATGTTTTTACAGAAGCGGAAGCACATGGTCTTCCTTCTAAGAGGCTTAATGTTTGCCTCATGTGTTTATTGTTTGATATTAGCCTAGAGTATATTTACGTTTGTTAATTGACTTAAGCTAGTGAATATTTGTCTAAAATGTTGATTATCAAATATACCTCCAGTACATTCATTTCTTAATTAAATAACCCAGACGTAATCTTGAATGACGCAAGTACTCCTCAATACTCAATATAAATATAACAAAAGAATACCTTTTTGTTATATCAAACAAATTGATCTTAGGCAAAAATCCCACCTGTGTAAGCCTGTGACACCTTCATCTGTGGAGTTGTCTCTAAAAATAGTAAAAGATAACTACTCTTGTTGGGCAATAGAAAATTTAAAAGGAAGCAGAATGCCAAATAGCTAAAAATGAAAACAGCCTGCCCTAAGGATTTTGTTTTCATAAAGTGTGACCTTTGAATTAGATGTTTTCTTAGAAATGTTGCATTTACACAACTTCAGGAATAAACTCAGAATTTATTTATCAACGTATTTTAAGCCTTTTAAAAAACTCATTTATGCACCTTGCTGATCATGAAAGAATATAAAGAAGGATTAGATAAATTGTTGCTTTCTCTTAATTTTATTTGCTTAGATTAATGCCTTATGACTGAATTCAGAGGCAGATAATTTTGCAAATATTGAAATCATTGCTAATTAATCACAGGTATGAAATCATGCATGCTAAACATTTTCAATACATCTTTGCAATTCATATCTTGTCTTTTTCTGTTCAGAGCGATTTAGTGTCTCTGAAAAAGTGCCTATGTATATCTTAGGAAAAAATGATGTGACACTTGGTATTCCCTACCTCCTTACCTGTACCAAAGAAGATGGATATGGCTGCAGAAAAATTCATAAGCATGTTCACAGATCTCACTTTATTTATTTATTTTTGTACTTTCGGCCATGCCACTGGCTTGAGGGATCTTAGTTCTCTGACCAGAGATTGAACCCCCACCCTCACCAGTGAAAGCTGGGGTCCTAACCACCAGACCCCGAGGGAGTTTCCCTCACATTAAATTCATAACCACAAATCTCAAATGGCCTCTCAAGTCTGCCTGGTTGTCTTAGTCACTTCTCTGCAATCCTTCAGTGTTGGTGTCCTGACTCTTCAAAATGGCTGCCATTTTACTTCTCTCACTTCAAAGTCCCATTTACCATTTACTTCTCTCATTTCAAAGTCTCATTTAGCATTTACTTCTCTCATTTCAAAGTCCCAGCGCACATGCCAACCACTGGCCTTCCACACTCTTCTCTCAGTAGATAACCTGGCCTCACTTTACGCTGCCAGAACAGAAGCAACTGATACAAAATTCTCCGCTCCTGGCCACCATATAAAGCTCACATTTTCCCTGGGCTCACCCTCCCTTCCTTAGCCTTTTTTCACTGGGATGAAGGGCCTTTGTTCCTGCCAATGGCAGTGTATCCACATGCAGTCTTTTTTTTTTTTTTTTACTTTTTATTTTGTGTTGGGATACAGCTGATTAACAAACAATGTTGTGATAGTTTCAGATGAACAGCGAAGGAATACAGCCATACATGTACATGTCCCCCAAACCCTCCTCCCATCCAAGCTGCCACTTAGCACTGAGCAGAGTTCCATGGACTCTACAGTAGGTCCTTGTTGGTTATCCATTTTAAATAAAGCAGTGTGTACATGTCCATCCCAAACTCTCTAACTATCCCTACCCTCATCCTTCCCCAGGGCAATTATAAGCTCGTTCTCTAAGTCAGTGAGTCTCTTTCTGTTTTGTAAGTTCATTTGTATCATTTCTTTTTAGATCCCACATATGAGGGTGCTATATGATATTGCTCCTTCTCTGTCTGGCTTACTTTCACTCAGTATGACACTCTCTAGGTCCATCTATGTTGCTACCAGTGGCATTATTTCATTCTTGCTTATGGCTAATACTTCATTGTATATATGCACCGCATCTTCTTTATCTGTTCCTCTGTTGATGGACATTTAGGTTGTTTCCATGTCTTGGCTATTGTAAACAATCCTGCAATGAATATTGGGATGCGTGATTATTTTCAGATAATGTTTTTCTTTGGATATATGCCCAGAGTGGGATTGCAGGGTCATGTGGACGGGTCGTGGTGTGGAGTTCTGACAAAATGTGGTCCATTGGAAAAGAGAATGGCAAATCACTTCAGTATTCTTGCTTTGGAACCCCATGAACAGGATGAAATGGCAAAAAGATAAGACACTGAGAGATGAGCCCCTGAGGTCAATAGGTGTCCAATATGCTACTGGAAAGACTGGAGGAATAGCTCCAGAAAGAATGAAGAGGCTGAGCCAAAGCAGAAATGACACCCAGTTCTGGATGTGTCTTGTGGTGAAAGTAAAGTCCAGTGCTGTAAAGAGCAATATTGAATAAGAGCCTGGAATGTTACATCCATGAATCAAGGTAAATTGGATGTGGTCAAACAGGAAATTTGGCCTTGGAGTAAAAAATGAAGCAAGGCAAAGGCTAACAGAGTTTTGCCAAGAGAACGAGCTGGTCTTAGCAAACACCCTCTTCCAACAACAAAAGAGATGACTCTACACATGGACATCACCAGATGGTCAATACTGAAATCAGATTGATTATATTCTTTGCAGCTGAAATGGAGAAGCTCTGTACAGTCAGCAAAAACAAGACCTGGAGCTGACTATGACTCAGATCATGAGCTCCCTATTGCAAAACTCAGACTTAAATTGAAGAAAGTAGGGAAAACCACTAGGCCATTCAGGTAGGACCTAAATTAAATCCCTTATGATCTTACAGTGGAAATGACAAATAGATTCAGGGGATTAGGTCTGATAGACAGAGTGCCTGGAGCAATATGGATGCAGGTACAGGAGGCAGTTACTAAAACTATCCCCAAGAAAATAAAATGAAAGAAGGCAAAATGGTTGTCTGAGGAGGCCTTACAAATAGTTGAGAAAAGAAAAGTGAAAGGCAAAGGAGAAAGAGAAAGATATACCCATCTGAATGCAGAGTTCCAAAGAAGAGCAAGGAGAGATAAGAAAGCCTTCTTAAGTGAACAATGCAAAGAAATAGAGGAAAACAGTAGAATGGGAAATATTAGAGATCTCTTCAAGAAAATAGAGATACCAAGGGAACATTCCATGCAAAGATGGGTACAATAAAGGACAGAAAAGGTAAGTAGTAACAGAAGCAGAAGATATTAAGAAGAAGTGGCAAGAATACACAGAAAAACTATACAAAAAAGGTCTTAATGACCTGTATAACCACAATGGTGCGGTCATTCACCTAGAGACATACATCCTGGAGTGTGAAGTCAAGTGGGCCTTAGGAACAAAGGTAGTGCAGGTGATGGAATTTCTGCTGAGCTATATCAAATCCTAAAAGATGATGCTGTTAAAGTGCTGCACTCAATACGCCAGTGAATTTGGAAAACACAGCAGTGGCCACAAGACTGATAAAGGTCAGTATTCAATCCAATCTCAGAGAAGGGCAATGCCAAAGAATGTTCAAACTATTGTAAAGTTGTACTCATTTCACATGCTAGTAAGGTTATGCTCGAAATCCTTCCAGCTAGGTTTCTACAGTATGTGAACCAAGAACTTCCAGATGTACAAGCTGAATTTAGAAAAGGCAGAGGAACCATAGATCAAATTGCCAACATTCATTCGGTCATAGGAAAAGCAAGAAAATTCCGGAAAAACATTTACTTCAGCTTCATTGACTATGTGAAAGCCTTTGACTGTGTGAATCACAACAAACTGTGGAAAATTCAAGAGATGGGAATACCAGACCACCTTACCTGCCTCCTGAGAAATCTGTATGCAGATCAAGAAGCAACAGTTAAAACCAGATATGGAAAAATGGACTAGTTAAAAATTGAGAAAGGAGTACATCAAGGCTGTATATCATTCAGTCTACTTATTTAACTTTTATGCAGAGTACATCATGTGAAATGCTGGGCTGGATGAATCATAAGCTGGAATCAAGATTGCTGGGAGAAATATTAATAACCTCAGGTATGCAGATGACACCACTCTAATAGCAGAAAGCTAGAGGAGCTAAAGATCCTTTTGATGAAGGTGAAAGAGGAGAGTGAAAAAGCAGACTTAAAACTCAGCATTTAAAAAACTAAGATAATGGCATCTGGTCTCATCACTTCATGGCAAATAGATGGGGAAAAAACAGAAATAGTGACAGAGTTCATTTTATTGGGCTCCAAAATCACCTTGGATGGTGACTGCATCCATGAAATTAAAAAATGCTTGTTCCTTGGAAGAAAAGCTATGACAAACCTAGACAGCATATTAAAAAGCAGAGACATCACTTTGCTTGAACCATCACAACCAAGGTTCACATAGTCCAAGCTATGGTTTCTCCAGTAACCATGTATGGATGTGAGAGTTGGACCACAAAGAAGGATGAGTACTGAAGAACTGATGCTTTCAAACTGTGGTGTTGGAGAAGACCCTTGAGACTCCCTTGGACTGCAAGGAGATCAAAGCAGTCAGTTTTAAAAGAAATCAATCCCGAATATTCATTGGAAGGACTGATGCTGAAGCTGAAGCTCCAATACTTTGGCCACCTGATGTGAAGAGCCAGCTTATTGGAAAAGACCCTGAAATGCTGGAAAAGATTGAGGGCAGGAGAAGAAAGGGGCAACAGAGGATGAGATGGTTGGATGGCATCATTGACTCAATGGACATGAGTTTGAGCAAACTCCGGGAGACAGTGAAGGTCAGGGAACCCTGGCCTGCTGCGGTCCATGGGGCCGCAAAGGGTCGGACATGACTTCGCAACTGAAAAACAAAAACAGTTGCTCTATTTTATACTGTTCTCCATAGTGACTTTACTAATTTATATTCCCACTAACAGTGTAGGAGGCTTCCCCTGTCTCCACATCCTTTCCAGCATTTATTTTTTCCACAGGCAATCTTCATCACAGCCCTCTTACTACTCCAGTTCAAGCTGAGTGTTTTCTGCATCTGAGTTTCTCCCCCTTTGCTGGATGATTTTTATCACCATGCAAAGTGCCCTGGTAAACGTCTATCTTACAAAGAACTCTCCATGGACTCTACATAACCCTCCAAGGACAACATCATTCTCTGCTCCCTTTTATAGGAACACTTCTGGGATGAGATATCTATGCTAATCTTCTCTGTATCCTTCCAATTTTTGTATATTTGCTGCAGAGGCAAGCACAACTGTGAATTTTAAAGTAACTCATCTTTAGCCAGTCTTTCTAAAGCATTTAACAAAGTTTTCTTTGAACCAATTGTGTTCATAGTTGTATTTTGTTGGTTTCCATAATACCAAGCCATGAAATCACTGGAAAAAGTACTATTGATATAGTTTAGGAACACATGCCTGAGTCTGATGGAATGTAATTAGTAAGCAGAAGTTTCTGGACTTAAATGTGTGAATAAGTCAGTTTTATAGAAAGACTGTATAGCTAGGCTGTGTAAAGTTCTTATAATTGGGTACTCAGGTTATTCCACTAGATTTCTGACTTGTATAAAGGATACTCTAATGATCTTACTTACAAGTAAATCTAAATGCATATCTTTTCCAAAAAGTAGTTTCTTGTGCTTGATTTAATAAGTATGAACAATTGAAATTTTTTGATACACGAAGTTGCTCTCTGACTTTCACCACATCTTATACGTGAAGATGCATATTTTCCCACAGCTTTTTCAATAATGGGTGCTTTAAAATATATTTATTTTAGTGGTAAAAGTTGGTATCTTTTAAAATATTTTGTGATTTTTTTTTTCACAGTAGCTTAAATTCTTTAACATTTTAAAATATTTTAGGTATTTAAAAATATTAGTGTACTGCCATCTAGTGATAACTTTGTAAGAAAGAAAAGGGTAAGTCATACTTCAGTAATTTCACCTTATAATAGAGGAAACAGTTAAGCATATGCATTCATACCCCAAGTAATATACCCAATTAAGTGCGAACTCAAGAACAGAAAAATCCAAGCCAAGCTCTCATCCAAGAAAGATCTGAAAGATTCTTTTCTAATCCATTGTTCCTCCTAAGTCACAGCAGTACAGTCAAACCCAAAGTTCAGATGGTGAGGAAAATAATATTCTCATTCTTCAGATGAAAGCAGTTAATAAACCCTTTTTATATTTATACTGAAAATGTTTCTAAATTTGCTCAATGCTCATAAAAAGAGTCATTTGAAGGAAAGGAGTTTTGTACCTACATATTTTGCATTTATATATAGATTATTTGGGAAATATATTTAACATCTCTTTGAAGAGTATAGAATTCTAATGTCATTCTGAATAGATTTCTCATGGTAGGTGTAAGAGTGTGGGCTTAATTTTACTTAGTTACATAGTACCTGTTTTGTTTTTATCCCTAGGTGAAAGAGCCTATTTTTTTTTTTGGCATTTGAGTGCCCACTCTGATGCTATACATGACATTTGGAAAGGGGATATGAGTCAAGGAATATTCTTTCTGTCCTTTGAGAGTAAAGAAATAATTTATACCCAATGAATACTCAAAATGACTACAATGTGCAAAATTCCATGAGCACACAAAGAAAGAAAACCGTGTGTTGTCTTGGAAGAAAGCAGTTGAAGGGACATACTGGCCACTTTCCCATGTGGTATTTTTAATGTAAGCACCAAATCAATTCCATTGGAGTTCCTCATTTTACAGGTGTGGAAAGAAATTTAGGAAGATTCAGTAGCAAAGCAGTAATCCACTTAGGATCAGAAGAGCCAATCTAGAGCATGTGACAGGGGGACTTAGTGGCGATTACTTACAGAAGACGGGAGACGGCATGAAAGACTCCCCAGATAAAGCATCAGGATCAACAGGTTAGAAAACTTTGTGAACACAACGGTATAGAAACCAGATATAAAGTAGCTAGTATTAAATCTAATAAAGAGTTCAAGCCCTTTTGGAGAAAGTTTTAAACCTTTAACGGAAGGCACTAATATAGACCCAAAGTCAACAGACATACCAAGTTCATGAACAGGAAAGTTTAACGTAGTAAGTGTGACAGTTCCCTCCAAAGTGACTTAGCATTAATGCAAAGCCTATTAAAATTCCAAGAGGTTTTTCAAATCTTACTGGATATGACAATCTAGTTCTAAATTTTATGTGGAATTAAAAGTAAATGAAGAAAGAGACTAGGGAAGAGTTGCTCCATCAAATTCCAAGAGGTTTTTCAAATCTTACTGGATATGACAATCTAGTTCTAAATTTTATGTGGAATTAAAAGTAAATGAAGAAAGAGACTGGGGAAGAGTTGCTCCATCACATATGAAGGGCTATAATAAGATAGTGCAGACTTTCTACAAGAATAAACAAATAGGCCATGGAAAAATACAGAGGTACCAGAAACCATATGTGTATGAAAACTAGAGTTTATGCTAAGATGGAAATTGCTACGGATTACACTGAAATAGAAAAATGAGATCTTTACCTAATACTACACATAAATATCAGTTCTAGGTGGATTAACGTGGACTTAATGGGAGAGGCAAAGACAGTCTATTAAGAAGAAAATATAGAAAATAATTTTATGACCTCAGACTAAGGAAGAATTTTTTAATATACAAGTACAAATCATAACAGGAAAGATTGGTAAATGTGACTAAAGTAAGAACTTCTGTTCATTAGAAGATACCACAAAGGCAGAGAAAAGACAAGTCCTAATGACTATCTGGGGTGAGAAATAGTCTCTCAATAAATAAACAATTAACATACTGTTAAAAAAAAAAAAAGACAAGTCCTAAAGTGGGGAAACATACTTGAAACATACAAAAGTGACAAAGGATTAATATCAAGTATATATAATAAACTACAGATCTATAAGAGAATGACCAAAATCCAGTAGGAAAATGAGCAACAAACATGAACTGATATTTCACACACACACAAATAGTCCATAAATATATAAAATGATACCCAACTTCATCGGTAATCTAAGAAATGCACATTGAAATCACAGGTGCCATTTCATACCTGCTAGGTTGACCTCCCCCAAAAATTTAATCAGTTCTAAGTAAAGTAAATGTCCATATACCCTTCAGGGAAGCTTGCATATTTGCACTTGGGGGGCATTTGCAATAATGCATACAGCCACATTATTTCTAACAGCAAAAAACTGGAAACAGCTCAGATGTCCACCAGTATTAGAGGAGATAAATAGTAGGACATCTATATAATGAAATACTACACAGGCTGAAAAGACAAGAACTCTAACAGCACACTATGACTTAAATGAATCTTAAAATTATGTTGACTGGAAGAAGCAAGTCACAGAAGAATTCACACAGTATTTTTCTGTTTATACTACTGGCACGATCCAAGGATTCCAATTTCTCCACATCCTCACCAATGCTTATTTTATTTGTTGTTTGGGGTTTTGTTATATTTTGGTTTTATAATGGCCATCCTAGTGGGTAGGAGATGATATCTCATTTTTAGTTTAATAGGAATTTCTCTAGTGATTACTGATGATGATGATCTTTTCATATGCTTGTTGGCCATTCCAGGGATCAAGCCCATGCCCCCCGCAGTGGAAGGCGGAGTCATAACCACTGGACTGCCAGGGAAGTCCCTCTCTTACCCATTCTTTAATCAGGTTCATCGTTTTGGTGTTGAGCTGTTAAGAGTTCTTTATATATGCTAAATATTGCCCTTTATCAGATATAGGATTTACAATTTTTCTCCCATTCCATAGTTACCTTTTCACTCTGTTGATTATTTACTTTAGTGTGCACAGGTTTTTAAGATATGAACCCGCTAATCTGTGTTTGCTTTTGTTGCCTGTGTTTTTGGTGTCTTATCCAAGAAATCTTTGCCAGATCCAAGGTCATTAAGTTTTTCTCCTATGTTTGCATCCAGGAGTTTTACAGTTTTAGGAGGAGATGAGGATTGAGTACAGTTTTCAGAAAGAGTATGGCTACATTCAAATTTCCTACTTTTAGGTCCCAGAACCATGAATCAATGGGAGAGAAATTAAAGTGGCTTGACTGAGATAATAGCAGTAGAGAGGAAGTAAGACTGAGTATATTTTAAATGTAGAGCCAACTTTGTTTGTTGATGGACAAAAGGTGAATATGAGAGAAAGAAATCAAGGATATCTCTATAGTTTTTGACCTAAGAAAGATTTATTTATCTGTTTATTTTATTTTGGCTGTGCTGGGTCTCCACTGCTGTGCTCAGGCTTCCCCTGGTTGCAGTGAGTGGGGGATACTCTCTAGTTGTGGTGCATGGGCTTAGTTGCCTCACAGCATGTGGGATCTTCCTGGACCAGGGATAGAACCCATGTTCCCTGCATTGGCAGGTGGATTCTTAACCACTGGGCCACCAGGGGAGTCCAAAATTTTCTTATTGAGTATGTTGGGTTTGAGAAAATGATTAGACTACCAAATGGAAACACCAAGTACTCATTTGGATGTATATATCTGGAATTCACCAACTTGATGGATGTGAGTTTGAGCAAGCTCTGGGAGTTGGTGATGGACAGGCAAGCCTGGCATGCTGCATGGGATCACAAAGAGTCAAACACGACTGAGTGACTGAACTGAACTGAGTCTGGAATTCTGGGACAATTTAATGGTTGGAGATATAATTGTGTGAGGTTATCAGTGCCCAGATAGTGTTTAAAGCAGTGGGACCAGGTGAGATCACCAGGAGATTGTTGATGGATAAATAAAAAATGTCATCAGCCTGAACCATAGGGAGCTCCTATGCCTAGAAAAAGGGGAAATAGAATGATGCAATTAAAAAGACAGGCAGAAGCTTATGAGGTAAGAGAACCAAGGAAGAAAGGAAAAGGGTGAGAAGGGAAAGAAGAGAGAGAGGGAGGGAGAAAGGAGGGAAGACAAGGAAGGAGAAGGGAGAAAAAGAAGAGGGAAAGTAGAGGAAGGAAGAAAGGAGGGAGGGAGGGAAAGAGGGAAAGAAAAGTTGGGTGTCTCAGAAGCCAAGTTTCACAAAACAGGGAGTGAAGTGTGTCACATGCCACTGAGGGTTTTGATGAGATGAAGACTAATCTGAGCTTTTGGCTTGACATCTGGAATTCATTGGTGACTTCCAGTTGAATGATTTTAATGGAGTGGTGAGGATAAAAGGATGATTAGAGTGAATTCGGGAGGGAATGGAGGGAAAGAAAAGAGTTTTTAGAAGAGTAAAGAAATGGGAAAGTAACTGGAAGGGGATGTTGTTATTAATTGGTGGATGTCTGGAATCTTACACAAACCAAGGGTCATGATGATGTATTCAGGAATGGCCAAGCCATATTTGAAACATCATCTTCCACTTGTTGACTTAGACAAAGTTGAAGGCCCACAAGGAGCATAGATTTTTACAAAATATCCACCTTCCAGTGAGCCGGTTTTGAGTTGTGAGAGTATGTAAAGATCCAGAATAGTAATCTCATTAAGGCCTCCACAGTCCTAACAATGGAATTTCATATTTTTCTCACATAGTACACCTGTGTGTCCTCATAGGATACTTGAAAGGCATAATGAACTTCTACCAGAACATGGTATATATCGACTTCAAAAGAACCTTTGTTTCTAGCAAGGACACAAAGTCACTATAACTCTAGCCTTCTAGATTTGGTCCCACTTACACTATGGAGAAGTTCATTTGCCTCCATATACAAATATACTCCTTAAATATATTTATTTATTCAGGATAATTTGTGAGTTAGCATATGAAATTAGAGCCCATTCCTTTTGGGAAAAATCATGTAAGAAAATTCTTTTGTAAAAATGGAGAGTACTACTAGGCTGTGAAATTGGTGACATCCTAGATCCAAAGTTCCTTTTACCTTCTACTTAGAAACCAGCCAGTGCAACAAGGTGGCAAGGGAGACACCCTCTGTATTTGCTTCCTAGCACTGCTGTAACAATGCACCACAAAAACAACAAATGTATTGATTCACGGTTCTGAGACCTAGAAGTAGGAAATTTGAATGCAGCCATACTCTTTCTGAAAACTGTGCTCAATCCTCATCTCCTCCTAAAACTGTAAAACTCCTGGATGCAAACATAGGAGAAAAACTTAGTGACCTTGGATCTGGCAAAGATTTCTTGGATAAGACACCAAAAACAGAGGCAACAAAAGCAAACATAGATTAGTGGGTTCATATCTTAAAAACCTGTGCACACTAAAGTAAATAATCAACAGAGTGAAAAGGAACTGTGGAATGGGAGAAAAACTGTAAATCATATATCTGATAAAGGGCAATATTTAGCATATATAAAGAACTCTTAACAGCTCAACACCAAAACGATGAACCTGATTAAAGAATGGGTAAGAGAGGGACTTCCCTGGCAGTCCAGTGGTTATGACTCCACCTTCCACTGCGGGGGGCATGGGCTTGATCCCTGGAATGGCCAACAAGCATATGAAAAGATCATCATCATCAGTAATCACTAGAGAAATTCCTATTAAACTAAAAATGAGATATCATCTCCTACCCACTAGGATGGCCATTATAAAACCAAAATATAACAAAACCCCAAACAACAAATAAAATAAGCATTGGTGAGGATGTGGAGAAATTAGAATCCTTGAATACTGCCAGTAGGAATGTATTAATAATATGGTGTATGGACTGTGGAAATCAGCATGAAAATTCCTTTAAAAATTCAAAATAGAGCTTCCTTGTTGTTCAGTTGCTAAGCTGTGTCTGACTCTTTGTGACCCCATGGACTCAGCACACAGGCTTCCCTGTCCTTCACTATCTCCCAGAGTTTGCTCAAATTCATGTCCATTGAGTTGGTGATGCTATCTAACCATCTCGTTCTCTGCCACCCCCTTCTCATTTGGCCTTCAATCTTTCCCAGCATCAGGGTCTTTTCCAATGAGTTGGCTCCTTGCATCAGTGGCTCAGTGGTAAAGAATCCACCTGCCAAAGCAGGAAACAGGGGTTCAAGCCCTGATCTGGAGGATCTCACATGCCACGGAGCAGCTAGGCCCATGCACCATAACTACTGAACCTGTGCTCTAGAGCCCAGTAGCTGTAACTACTGAAGCTCATGTGGCATAGAGCCCACACTCTGCAGTAGAGAAGGCACCTCAATGAGAAGCCTGCACACTGCAATTAGAGAGTAGCCCCCACTTGAGACAGCTAGAGAAAGCTTGTGCAGCAATGGGATTCTCCAGGCAAGAATACTGGAGTGGATTGCCATTCCCTTCTCCAGAGGAACTTCCCAACCCAGGGATCAAACGCTGGTCTTCTGCATCACAGGCAGGTTCTTTACCGTTTGAGCTACAGGGAAGTCCTAACTGAAGACCCAGTATAGCAATAAATAAATAAATATATAAATAAAATTTTTAAAAAGCCCACATGTGTTAAAATGTAACCATTTCTCTTTATATTAAAAAACCCCCACAAAATAGAATTACCATGTGATCTGGCAATCCCTCTTCTCATATCCAAAAGTATTAAAAGACAGGATTTTGAAAAAAATATTTGCACACACATGTTCATTGTGGCATTTTACTCACAATATCCAAGAATGGAAGCAGTCCAAATGTCTGCTGATAAACGGATGAATAATGTGTGTTTTATTCATACAATGGAATATTCTTCAGTCTTAAAAGAAGGAAGAAATCCTGTCACATGCTGCAACATGGATGAGCCTTGAGAATATTATGCCGAGTTAAGCCAAACATAAAAGAACAAATACTGTATTATTCCACTTTTGCGAAACATCTTGATAAGTCACCAGCAAAAAATTGTGATTCTAGGTTTCCTGTAAAAATCATGGGAACAGAAAGTAGAATAGTGGTTGCCAGGTGCTTGGAGGAGAGAAAAATAGAGAGTTGTTTTTGGGTGGATATACAGCTTTACTTTTTCATGAAAAAGTTCTAGAGACCTATTACACAACAATGAATGTTGTGAATATAGTTGACTCTACTGAACTGTACACTTAAAAATGGCTAAGAGGTTAAATTTTATGTATTTTACAATTTTTAAACTGCAAAAATGTGATAATAAATGATTTAACACATTGTAAAAATAAGCCTGAGCTTATGCAAATATATGTAAATTGAGTTTTTAGATTGAATTTATAATTTTATCATCTCAAACATGTAGTAGAGATAACAAACTTATTTGATGAGCCTAATTTATTTTATTAAAAAATATATTTAGTTATTTGCCTGCACCAGACCTTAGTTGTGGCATGCAGCATCTTTATTTGCAGCATGTGGGATCTAGTTTCCTAGACCAAGGACTGAACCTGGGCCTCCCTACTGGAAGCTCAGAATCTTAGCCACTGGACCACCAGGGAAATCCCATGACTAGTCTTAATTTATACAAATGTTTCTATTTTCTTTAAGCCAGTTAAATAGAGCCCTTTCACAAGTTTTTAGGAATATATCCAGAGGGAGAAAAATATCCCATATACATAACATATATACACAGATAAATATAGACTTATAGATAGATGCAGCAATCTTACAGGTCTCAATTAAACATTTTAGCCACATTCAGGTACAGTAGTACAAAACTCAATAGCTTAGGAAAGAATCGTTAGCTCTAAATGGTGTTTCTGCAGATGGAGCAAGGTAAGTTTACACACTCAGATGGCTGACCCCTTTTACCAAGATTTATGGGTACACCTTCTAAGATTTTTACTTGTCTTTAAAAGGTAATCTTATGAAGGCTGTGGACAAGATCTGGAGTAAGGGAGCTTATGAAAGTATCAAATAACAGTTTGTTCCTAAAATCTATATGTTTTTCCAGTCCCATGTTTGCTTTAGGATGCTTGCATTTCAAAGATATGGTAAGGTCAATATTTCTATAGCACTGAGAAAAAATTGTAGGGTTTATCTAAGAAGGAACTCAGGCATACTTGCCTATTATCAGAAATCTAAGTCAATTACTATAATACTTTGTTTAACAGTAAGATAGCATAGTTCAAGGATATTTAAATTAAAAAAATTTTTTTGTAGTGGAGCCCCAAAATACGGGAAGGTCTGAACATGGTTGTGTCTGCTTAGAATATAACAGACAATAAATCAAGCCTACCTGTGCATTTTCTGGACTTTTGCCCAAACTCTTTGCCAGCTGTCTTTATTTAATTTTTTATACCTGCTTGAGTGACGTCTGCAGTTATTGATGCTTATTTTCTGATCTTCCCCTACTAATCTTAAGAAAGTGTTTTTTTTTTTTCCTTCACACTAACCAAGGTATTCTATACCTATCTTTCTCCTTTCTTTCTTTTCGTTGCAATTTGATCTTCCCATAGGTAAAAATATGACCTTTGTTAAAATGTGAGCTCTCTTAAAATTCCTTTTAGGTGTAAAAGTTTAAATCTTAAATAAATGTATTCCAGTTGTGATTCTCAACCAGTGAGTCTATTATGGCTTGAAACTATTTTTAGGATTTAACCATGGACACAAGAGATGTCTCTTAAGAAATGTAGCCCTCTCAAGATTAAAAGCCACTCCAGAGAAAGCCTAAGGAAGGAAAGACCTTCCTTGTTATAAGTGAAAAAGAAACCTCTATCTCCCACAAAGTGAGACACCTTGAATCACTCATCTCCTAACATGTGTTACCTGAAAGGTGATACTGCTATGAAAGTTTTTCCTTCACAAGCCTGGTAACGAAGGTAGAGGTGATAGAGGCCTTTAGAAACTAAGACCCCTTATTAAGACAAAGTCCTTTGAGAGCCAGCACGGTTGGACAAAGAGAAGGTTGTCTGTCACTTACGTCTTAGGCTCCTAGCTGGCTGACTAGCTGCTGATGCAAGCTTGACAGACAACCTGCACCCCTCAAGTGGCAGAAACCAGAGGGAAGATTCTCACTGGTTACAAAGCCAAGTTCTCAGCATATAAAACAAGGCAAATAGAGATTCTCATCTTATGGCTTTTCATCTTTATGACAAATGACAGAGACAAAGAAACATAACTCTTTCTGGGAGGTTAACAGTTAATAACTATAGGTGTTGATTACCAAAACCAAATTCACAAGAGTTATGATTCAAGATCTATTTCACAAATGTTTTTCTCCTGCTGCTGTCAATTCAGAAAGGAAGGGACAAGGAGAAAGTTTTATCCTCCTCTTTTGACTGTGCACTACAGAGAGCTGAGAGACTGACATGGTAAGAATTCTTACTTTCTGGTGGTCTGTTGTCAGTTATCCCATATCTCAACTGCAGTCTCTAGGGAGAATGGAGTATTTCAGCCTGTCATTGTTCCATCCTCATCACTAGAAACCGTACAGGATGAAACATTTGTTTCCCTTTTACCCTTTTCAGTTTTTGACTGGGTCTCTGTAATCACTGCAGATGGTGACTGCAGCCATGAAATTAAAAGACGCTTACTCCTTGGAAGGAAAGTTATGACCAACCTGGATGGCATATTGAAGAGCAGAAACATTACTTTGCCAACAAAGGTCCGTCTAGTCAAGGCTATGGTTTTTCCTGTGGTCATGTATGGATGTGAGAGTTGGACTGTGAAGAAGGCTGAGCGCCGAAGAATTGATGCTTTTGAACTGTGGTGTTGGAGAAGACTCTTGAGAGTCCCTTGGACTGCAAGGAGATCCAACCAGTCCATTCTGAAGGAGATCAGCCCGGGATTTCTTTGGAAGGAATGATGCTAAAGCTGAAACTCCAGTACTTTGGCCACCTCATGCGAAGAGTTGACTCATTAGAAAAGACTCTGATGCTGGGAGGGACTGGGGGCAGGAGGAGAAGGGGACGACAGACGATGAGATGGCTGGATGGCATCACTGCCTCGATGGACCTGAGTCTGAGTGAACTCCGGGAGTTGATGATGGACAGGGAGGCCTGGCATGCTGCGATTCATGGGGTCGCAAAAAGTTGGACATGACTGAGCATCTGAACTGACTGAACTGACTGACTGTAACCAAAAACAGATTAACAAGAGAAAAGGAAACAAGTATAGTAACATATACATCTCATGTATACTTATGAGAAATGCGGAGATGAGTAACTCAAAGAAGTGGCTGGAATTTGGATTTATCGATCATCTTGACAAATAACAACATATATTGAGAGGAAAGACTACACAGAGAAAAAGAGTAATAGGGGCCAAGGGTGCCAAATTTCAGGACGATAAATACACTACAAACTGATGGAAGATAATATGTAGTCAAAATGGCTGTTTTGTAGTCTTCTGGTGCTGTCTTGAGGCTGGTAAGTGTTAAGGGTTGTTTCTACACAAATTTATGTTCTGCTTTCAGGATGATAAGGGGAGGAGAGAACATTTCTGGGATCTGATTCTTCTCAATTGCTTTCAGCTCAAAATAATCCTTGGGCAAAAGGCAAGATTTTGGGGTGGCATAGTCTGTTATTCCTCTATAGGTTTTACTATAAAGTTCCCTTGGTTTACAATGACACTTTATGTCCTAACATGGAAATTGAAGTAAGGCATTGTCAGAAAGGAGTTAGAAATGTTATTCACATGATGCTTACTAATTATAATAAGACATGGATTTATAAATTAAGAATTTACAAGAGACAGCAAAAGTATTTAGTATAGGAATCTGGCTGAGCCACAGGGTGCTGTGCTGTACTGATCAGAACAACAGGCAGTGTGTCGTGTTCTTTTGTGAAAAGTATATATAAAATAATTTTAAGTGAAAAAGATAAAGACAATATACTGCAGACATATAAAATGACTTAATGTAAATGCATGTTAATCAAAGATGGGAGCTCATTTTCAGTTGAGTAAAATGTTCATTCAGGTTTTTTTTCTCTAAACTTGCTCAACTTCATAATAAAACAGGAGGAAATTTCTTTTTTGGCAATAGTGCTAATCCCAGTTTTTCCTGAGCAATGTCTTTAAGCAATCTCATTTCATTATTTTCTTGCAGGTTAATTCTTAGAGTATCAGAATATCTCTCTTCAAATGTAATAAGGAAAACTCTTAAGTCAGTGGACCAATAAGCTCTTTCTGTTTTCCACATATCTCAGAGGGTGGAGTGACCAAACCAGTGATATAAGAGGGAAGTGAAAAGATGGTAAATAGCAAGTCCAGCTCACCCTGGTCAGTCTGGAGGTCTGGCTTCTCAGTCAGTGTGAAGGCTGTCCTTATTCTGGGGCTTCTCCTCCTTTCTGTCACTGTCCAGGGCAAGGTCTTTGAGAGATGTGAGCTTGCCAGAACTTTGAAGAAACTTGGATTGGATGGCTATAAGGGAGTCAGTTAACTGACTCTGTAAGTTAACTCTTCTTCATCCCTCCAAATAGGTAGCCAGGTGTGGAACAGATACTAATAGAGAATGAATAATAAGAAAGGGACTTTGGGTGAATGGCTTTTTTCTTTCTTGGAGGGTTTGTACACTTATATCAGCTTGTTCCTTTAGAATCAGATGTACAAGCTGAAGGACTGAGGCATGGGAAGTTCAAATTCTATACCGTTCTAAGCATGCCAGGTTCCCATGTACTCCTCTAGCACCACTAAGTTTGCCAGCTGGCACATGAAAGCTGACTATAAGACATATTTCAGCACCTGGGATATCTCTTTCAAGCACTTGATGTCTGACTCTATCCATTTCCAGTTTAGAAGTTGGGTTCTTCAAGCCTGAGTAAGACTAAGATTTTCAATCCCCCTGCCATGATGTTGCAGAGAAGGCAATGGCACCCACTCCAGTACTCTTGCCTGGAAAATCCCATGGATGGAGGAGCCTGGTGGGCTGCAGTCCATGGAATCGCTAAGAGTCAGACACGACTGAGAGACTTCATTTTCACATTTCACTTTCATGCATTGGAGGAGAAAATGACAACCCACTCCAGTGTTCTTGCCTGGAGAATCCCAGGGACAGGGGAGCCTGGTGGGCTGCTGTTTATGGGGCAAATTCACCTCAAATACCAAATTCACCTCTAGGTATCATAAGAAATTTTCTTTCATCCAGAAAATACTCATTTTTCCTAATAAAAGTATTTTCCACTAGTGTATATATCTGCATCAAACAACCAAACCCACTCAACAATTCTGTTGATTTTCTATTCTAGGCTCAATCTTACTTGAGAGATGGGAGCAGAAGAGCATCTTTTAATATTTAAAAAAATATATCATTTCATTGGTATTACCAAATGATTTGCCAATGAAAGAATTTTCTTAAAAGCCCTTTAACACAAAAGTGTTAAAATATTTCACAAGTAAATACATCTTTATACTTATAAAAAAGTCATTACGAAAGTAGAATTAGTTAAATTGAACTAATTGGGCTATGAACTCTAAGTCTAGTTGTGTTGCTGTTTATAATCTAAAAATATTTTTATTCAGGGTTGTGTTTGACCAAATGGGAAAGCGGTTATAACACAAAAGCTACAAACTACAATCCTAGCAATGAAAGCACTGATTATGGGATATTTCAGATCAACAGCAAATGGTGGTGTAAAACCCCCAAAGCAGCTGACGGCTGTCCTGTGTCCCACAGCAGTAAGACAAAATGAAGTTGAGTGATGGCTCAGGCCACATCTGGTTACACCTATAAGAACAGAGATTCAGTAGAAATGAAAATGTCTTGAAGAGTTCATTAGGGACCTAGAAAAATTCCACCATAACTTCTATAAACACTCTATTATCCTTCTCCTAATTTCTTAACTAAGAAATTAAAAAGCTGGTATCTTAAAAGGTTGCTGTTTGCTAACATACAGGTTAATTTACACATCTGTTTAATTGGAGTGAAATAAACATTCTATTGAGTTTCTTTTGAAATAGAGATAACGTATAATCTTAGGTGCACAAAATATTGGAGAACAATCTAAAATTTATATTGTTAAATTTTTATACATTAAAATTCCTAATAAAGAAGATTAGTCTAAGAATATCTTTTGTAACCAGGTAATTTACTTTAAAAAATATTTTGTATTATAATCTGTGAAGTGAAATTCGCTCAGTTGTGTCCAACTCTTTGGGAACCCATGGACTATACCGTCCATGGAATTCTCCAGGCCAGAATACTGGAGTGGATATATGTTCCTTCTCCAGGGGATTTTCCCAACCCAAGGATCAATCCCAGGTCTCCTGCACTGCAGGTGGATTTTTTTTTTTTTTTTGTAGGTGGATTCTTTACCAGCTGAGCCACCAATATATACACATCTGTCCCACATATGAACATGTAAGCAATGTATTTCACATAAAAAGAAACTGTAGTAAATTTACTGCTTTACAATATGCTCTTTATTATACAAAATTGTTTTTATCAACAAATACCAATCTTTATTATATTTCAAGATGAATAAATTCCACTAAATAAATATTCTATAATTTATCTACCCAACTCACACTGTTAAGGACTTAGGCTATAATTTCTCCTTTTATTAATTGCTTTGAAACATCTTATACACACATCTTTGGATGCATCTCTTATTGTTTCTTTAGGTTAAACTTCCAGTAATAGAATTGCTAAGCGAAAAACTGCTAGACCAGTTTCTGCTTGTTTGTTTTGTTCTGTTTTTGTGGTGCATAGTAAGAAAAAGAAGCTTCTATCACATATTCAATAGTTCCAAAGATTCCGATGACTTTGGAAAATGAGAAACAGAATGCTTTATTTCATGCCAAATTGGACGGAATAAGGAAAGAGTTTTATTCCAACATTCACAGATACACTCACTCTTAAAAAATAATTTTAGTTGTTTTTTCCTCAACCTAAGAGAATTTAGTTGTTCTTTCATTACCCTAAGAGAATAAACTTACATGAAATTTCTGTGTTGTTTTCATTTCTCACCACCTTATTTTCATAATTAATGGAAAATGACATAGCTAAAGCTGTAGCATGTGCAAAGAAGATTGTCAGCGAGCAAGGCATTACAGCATGGTATGTTGTTTTTGTTTGTTTGTTTGTTTTCTCCTTCCAGTTCTATTGAGATGTAATCGACATACAGCATTGTAGAAGTTTAGGGAGTATAGCCTAACGATTTGACTTACATACATCATGCAATTATTGTCACAATGTTTAGTGAACATCCATCATGTCATATGGATACAGAATTAAAGAAATATAAGAAAATGTGTGATCAAAATTCTCAGGCTTTACTCTCAACAGTTTTCATTATAACATATAGCAGTGTTAATTGTATTGATCACATTCCAAATTACATCCTTAGTATTTATTTTTCTTATTCCTAGAAGTTTGTAGTACCTTTGACTGCCTTTGTCTAATTCCTCACCCCTCACCCCTCAGCCTCTTACTTCTGGTAACCACATATCTGACCTCTTTTTCTATGAGTTTGTTTGTATGTTTGTGTTTGAAGTATAATGGACCTACAACAGTATGTAAGTTCATGTCACAGAGCATGGTATGTGTTAAGCATTAAAGAGGAGAGCTGGGGACTTCCCTGGTGTCCAGTGTTGAGCCTTTTTGCTCCCAACACAGGGGATACTGGACAGGGAACCACTTGGCATGTGATGGAGCCAAAAAAAAAAAAAAGGGTGATGGGGGCCTGGGGGCTTTTGGCAATGCCTCGGGCCAGGTGGGATTTTAGACCCCAACCCCACTACCAAGAATCAACCCCCAACCCCAGCACTGGAATGGCGGAGTCTTAACAACTGGACCACCAGGAAGTCCCAGATGAGAGCTCTTTTATCCAACTTATGAGAGAAGCGAGGGAATATTCCCAAGTATGTTACTGAGAACTGAAAATTACAGCTTTAGGTTTATGCTAGACAATTTATTACGTAGAAACAATCTATTTTCAGTGATTCAGAACCTTATTCTTTTATTCCTCAATTTATTTTAGGGGATTCTAAAGTTTTTAAGGTTTTACAGGCTCTACTAATTCCTTGTCATATCTTGAAATTATTTTTGGAATTAAGTAAATGTGGAATGCACTCTGCAGTTGTGTTGTGGACTACGTGGGACTCACCATTTGTGTTCGGCATTCTGTGCCCCAGTGAAGGGGTAGATGCGAAGTCCTTGGTATACATGTCTCCAGTTAATAAATAGCAATATTCGGATCTGTCTGTAGACTCTGTTTCATGTACTGATAAACTATTTTGTTCTCCCAAAGGATTTGAAGTATGTACATTACAATGAAGCTATGTTTTAGCCTAAGTACCATTTGTTTCATCTTTCTCCACAGGGTGGCATGGAAAAGTCATTGTCGAGACCATGACATCAGCAGTTATGTTGAGGGTTGCACCCTGTAACTGTGGAGTTAACATTCTTCAGCTCATTTTGTCTCTTTTTCATATTAAGAAAGTAATAGTTGAGTGAAAGCTTATACCATCATTCTGTCAAGCAAATAATGGTTTTACAGAAGCAGGAGCTGTGGTCTTTCTTTTAAGAGAATTAAAATGTATTAATATGCAACTTGTTTGATACTAGGCCTACAACATTTCTGAGTTTGCTATTAAAACTAATGCTGGTGAATATTTGCCTAAAACCTTAATTATCAAATATATCTCCAGCATATTCAGTTCTTAATCAAAAAAGATCATTTATGCATCTTACTGATCATGAAGGAATAAGAAGGGGAATTTGGTGAGCTGTTGCATTTCCTTAATATTATTATCTTAGATTCATGCATTATGACAGATTCAGAGGCTGATGAGTTTGCAAGTATTGAAATAATTGCTATTAAACAAATGTAAATTTATGCTTGCTGTAAAAAAAAATGCATTTTCATTAAAAGCTTTGCAATTCATACCTTGTCTGTCTTTGTTTAGAGCCATTTAGTATTTCTGAAGAAATACATAAGTATATATTTGGGGAAAAACGGGCTGACACAGTAATTCAAACATCTTCACCTGTACACCAGCAGATAGATATTGCTGAATAAAACTCCATAGGCATGCTGACAGATCTCACTTAATTTTTTTTGAGCTGAGCTGCACAGCTTGTGGGATATTAGTTCCCCAACCGGGGACTGAACCCCGACCCTCAAAAGTGAAAATGTGGAGTCCTAACCACCAGACTGCTAGGGAATTCCCTTCAGTTTAAATCTGTAAACATAAACCTCAAATGGGCCCTGAAATCTGCTTGCTCATCTTAATGTCTTCTTGGCAATCCTGTGTTGCTTCCTACTCTCCAAACTGATTGTCACTATTTACTTCTCTCTTTTCAAAGTCCAGCACACATGCCAGCTACTAGCCTCCATACTCTGCTCTCAGTAGATGACCTGGCCTCACCTTACACTGCCAGAACAGAAGCAACTCATTCAAAATGCTCCCCTCCTGGCCACCATAACAGAGTTCACACCTTTCCCTGAACCTCCCTTCCCTTCCTTCCCCTTTATCACTGGGATGAAGGGCCTCTGCTCCTGCCAATGGCAGTGTCTCCGCATGCAGTCTTCATCACAGCCCTCTTACTACTCCAGTTTAGGCTGTTTCCTGCATCCTGAGTTTCTCCCTCTTTGCTGGATCTGCATCACTGTATGAACAGCCCTGGTAACCTTCCATCTTAGAAAGAACTCTCCATGGACTCTATATAACCCTCCAACTACAACATTTTCGACTCCCTTTTACAGCAGCACTTTTGGGGTGAGATATCTATATTCACCCACTCCACGTCCTCACCTCCATTTCTCTTTTCATCTCTTCTTAATCTGACTGCTGTCCTCACGCAGCTCAAAAGGGCTCCAGCCTGACTCCTCTCAGGATGCCTTGGGGCTGATTCTAGTGATCACCTGATTTCTGTTTATCCTCCTTGATCTCTCAGCAGCATTTGACAGAGTGAACCACTTTCTACTTCTAGAAAAATATTTTTTCCTCAGCCTTTCCTTCTTTATATCCTTTTAGCCCTCTTGGCTGGCTGTTTCTCTGCTGTTGATTTTCAACTGTGAGAATGCCCCAGGACTCAAGTCTGTAACCATTTGATAAACCTGTTTTACTTATTCATTTATTTGTCTCTTCTTGCTGAAGGATAGATTCAAAAGAATAGAATCTTTCCAGCTCTTTAAGGCAATTAAAATATTTCAATCTTTCCCGAATTTGCAAGTACAGGATAGACTTTTATGTTTTCTGAACAATATGAGAATATACTGCCAACATGGTGCCCAAAGGTTCTGAATCCTTCAGTACGTAAATCCTACAGAACCTCAAAACTTCATCCAAATCAGGAGGTGAACATTAACAAATTAGGACCACCTCATCATCAGATCTATGCAATTTTATCAATTGTGACATAACTTTTCTTAACTAAAAGTCTAATTCAGAATCACGTGTTAAAATTGGTTGTTATGTTTTTTCAGTTTCCTTCCATCTAGATCATTTCTTCACTTTTTCCTTAACTTTTATGACTTTAACCCTTTTAAAAACCTCAACTAGTTGTGCTATAAATGGCCTAGGGTTTTTCTGATATTCTCTGGAGTAGATTAGGTTATGCATCTCTGGCAGGATGCCACAGACGTGATATTGTGCTCTTCCTCTTGCTTCCTTTCAGGTGACATGTAGTTTTGAAACGTTCTATTATTGATGATGTTCTCACTGATCATTTGATTAAGATGATGTCTGCAAGTCACCTACATTGTGAGGTATATGGGAAAGGATGAGGTGCTTTGAGAAATCTTCTTCCTCATCAAAATGTCAATTTATGCATTCATTTCTTGTATCAGTATAAAACCCTGGCTTTCTACTTTATTCCAATTATAATGAGTCTGAAAGTGAAGTCGTTTCATCGTGTCCGACTCTGCGACTCTGTGGACTATTGCCTACCAGGATCCTCAGGCGACAGTCCATGGGGTTTTTCAGGCAAGAGTACTAGAGTGGGTTGCCATTTTCTTCTCCAGGGGATCTTCCCAACCCAGGGATCGAACCTGGGTCTCCCGCATTGCAGGCAGATGCTTTACCATCTGGGCCACAGGGAAGCTTCATTATCATTTACTTTGATGTTCACACTGTCCCTGATTTGGCCACAAGAGCCTCTGCAAGCTAGCTTCTGTGTCATTTTGACACATCCCTGTCATTCTCTGGGCACTTTTTTGTTTTCTGGCATAAAATGTTGTAACGCTCACTTTGTTCTTTTCTTGCTTCAGCCTGGAATTAGCCATTTCTCCAAATAGCCCTTATTTTAAAAAACCAGCTCTGGGAAGTAAAGTCACTGTTCCCAGGCCCCATCAATGGTCAGAGCTAACGGATGTAGTATTTAAGTAATTTTTCTCTATTTAAATTGAATTTATATATCTCCAGCTCCAATCTTACATCACAAGGTTACTTCTAGCTTTTTTCTTTTTCATGTTGGCAACTCCCTTGTATGACAGTGGGAAACTGGGCACATACTGTCTTTAATATCCTTAAGATGTATCCTAAGCACATGCATATATTTGATCAATTTGCCTGTTTGTAACCAACTTTGTGATCTCCCAACACTGCCACATCATGGAATAGATGGTCTCCACTCAGGCTTTGATACCTCTCATCCGATCACCCCTTCTTCCACTTCTGGACACCTTCTTTACTGTGTTACATCTCTGATACTGTATGCAGGGCCTGTGTCCTTGCAGGAAAGAGGGCAGAAATCCTTTAATCTTCTTTACACACATGTTGCAAATATATAGAATAGTGTCAGTAGCATTGTACATGCAGTAGCAGTAGTATTGTATACGATCAATAAATATTGGTTAATTTAATGAATATTTCGATACTTTGGCAATTCCCCCACACTGGGCATTCTGAGAGTTTTCTTACTCTCTGATCCCACATGACTCCAGTACAGCAGCTGTTGGGGCTCCAAGGGTCAGGTGTCAAGTTTATGTGACCAGACATGAGAGGACAGCTGGGGGTCCAAGATTCTGGTACCATTTTAATATGAATAAATGGCAAAGAATATGGGTTTATTCATATCAGGATATCCAGAGGTGTATGGAAAATGAGTCAAGGTAGGGGAGAGAGACTTGATGAGTGACAGCTCAGATGCAGAGACAGGATATAGCTAAGAAGCCCCAGAACTGACCCATGAGAATGGCTGACTGAAGAAACAACCAGAGATTAGCAAAAGTTGGCCTAAGAGGGATAGTGATTCTTGTTGAAGATTTTGCTTAGTGTTTTTGATAAATGTCATATCTTACTTACACCTGTTATTTTAATACCTTCAAGTTCCCAAACCAAATTTTGATCCTTGTTCTGAGATAGAAATAAAAATCAATATGAAAGTTTCATCATTTTTAAAAGACATTCAATTCCAATGTTGCTCAGTTTCACCTCAGGATATGATTTTGAAATGCAGAGTGATATTCCAGATGATTACTGGGCTCTTTCTTCCTGTAGCACTAGTTGTAACTGAGCCTTGAGCACATCTCTTGCACTTATATTTAGCAGACTTATTTAAAGAATATTTTCTTAAAAGTTGCTAAAAGGGAATTACTAAAAATGACTAATCATGTGTGACTAATTAGATATGATGCATTTATATAGATGTCTATTATGCAAAGTATACTTTAAACCATTTACAATTTTTTGTTGTTGCTGTTCAGTCACTAAGTCGTGTCAGACTGTCTCCTGCACAATATTAGGAATCTCCACCCATAGTTCTTTAGACATCCTGTCTACAAGATCTAACCCCTTGAATTTATTTGTCACCTCCACTGTATAGCCATAAGGGATTTTATTTAGGGCATATCTGAATGGCCTAATGGTTTTCCCTAATTCTACAATTTGAACCTGAATTTTGCAATAAGGAGCTCATGATCTAAGCAACATTCATCTCCAGGTCTTGTTTTTTTCTGACTGTATTGAGCTTCACCATCTTTTGCTGCAAAGAATGTGATCAGTCTGATTTCAGTATTGACCATTTGGTGATGTCCATGTGTAGAGTCACCTCTTGGTTGTTGGGAGAGGGTGTGTGCTATGATCAGTGTGTTCTCCTGAATACACTGTTAGCCTTTGCCCTGCTTCATTTTGTACTCCAAGGCCAAATTTGCTTGTTACTCCAGGTATCTCTTGACTTCCTATTTTTGCATTCCAACCCTCTATGATGAAAAGGATGACATCTTTTGTTGGTGTTAGTTCTAGAAGATCTTCTAGGTCTTCATAGAATCAGTAAACTTCAGCTTCTTCAGCATTAGTTTTGGGGGGCATACCTGAATTACTATGATGTTGAATGATTTGCCTTGGAAACAAACCAAGATCATTCTGTTGTTTTTGAGACTGCACTGAAGTACTGCATTTTGGACATTTTTGTTGACTATGAGGGGTACTCCATTTCTTCTAAGGCATTCTTGCCCACAGTAGTAGATACAATGGTCATCTGAATTAAATTTGCCTTTCTGGTCCCTTTTAGTTCACTTATTTCTAAAATGTCAATGTTCACTCTTTCCATCTCCTGCTGATCATATCCAATTTACCATGATTCATGGATCTAACATTCCGGGTTCCTATGTAATATTATTTTTACAGCACAGGACTTTACTTTCTCCACCAGACAAATCTACAACAGAGCGTCATTTCCACTTTGGCCCAGCTCCTTCATTCTTTCTTGAGCCATTAGTAATTGCCCTCCACTCTTCCCCAGTATCATATTTGGACCCCTGTGACCTGGGGGGACTCATCTTCTGGTATCATATCTTTTTGCCTTTTCATACTGTTCATGAGATCTTCACAACAAGGATACTGGTGTGGTTTGCAATTTCCTCCTCCAGCGGACCACATTTTGTCAGAACTCTTCAAAGGGACCTGTCTTGATAAACCAACTAAGTAAAAGAGAAGGCACAAATTACTAAATTCTGATACATGTGCTGATTAGTACAAGAACTGATATAGGATGAACTTTGAAAAATTATGCTGAGTGAAAGAAGTCAGTCACAAAGGACCACCTATAATATGATTGCATTCATATAAAATACCCAGCCCAGGGAAGTACAGAGAGATAGAAAGCAGATTAGTGATTGCCTAGTGCTGGAATTAGGGGTCAGTGGGTGAAAGCTGAAGGATACCTGGTTTCTTTTTTTAACCCGGTTTCATTCTAGTGTGATGAAAATGATCTGATATCAACTTAGTTAATGGATATACCTCTCTGTGAACGATTTTAATATATTCTTATATACAGAAAACTTGATGAACTTAGTTATTAGTTCTAACAGGTTTTTTTAATGGGTTCCTTAGGATATTCTAAGTTCCCCGTGGCTCAGAGGTTAAAGCATCTGCCTGGAATGCAGGAGACCCGAGTTCAATCCCTGGGTTGGGAAGATCCCCTGGAAAAGGAAATGGCAACCCACTCCGGTACTCTTGCCTGGAGAATCCCATGGAGGGAGGAGCCTGGTAGGCTACAGTCCATGGGGTCACAAACAGTCAGACAGGACTGAGCAACTTCACTTTCACTTTCTTTCACTTTAGGATATTCTATCAAGTTGGCCAAAAAGTTCCACAACATTTTATGGAAAAACCTGAACAACATTTTTGGCCAACCCAATACATGAAAGATCATGTCGTCTGTGAATAGAGATAGTGTTCCTTCTCCTTTCCAATCTGAGTGCCTTTTATTCCTTTTCAGTGTTGAACTGAGGTGGTGAGAGTGGGCTTCTTTGTTTTGTTCCTGATCATAGAAGAAAAGTATCCTGTCTTTCTTCATTAAGTATAATCTTATCTGTAGCTTTTTAATAGACGTCTTTTATCAGACTGAAAATGTTCCCTTCTAGTCCTAGTTTGCTGAATAGTCTCATGAAACTGTGTTGGATTTTTTCAATGCTGTTTTCAATGTCTGCTGAGATGATCATTTTGTTTCTTTTTTTTTTTATCCTATTGACGTGATGTGTTACACTGATTTTCAGGTGTTGAACCAACTAGTATTCCTGGTAAAAATCCATTCGGTTATAGGATATAATTCTTTTTATGTGTTGCTACATTCAGTTTCATAGTATTTTGTCAAGGATTTTTACTTCCGTATTCATAAGAAATATTGATCTGTTAGCTTTCTGTTCTTGTGATGTCTTTCTTTAATTTTGGTATCAGGGTGATATTTGCCTCATAAAATGGGTTGGGTACCTTTTCTGATTTTTGGTAGAGTTTATGAAGAATTGGTATTCATTCTTCTCTTATCCATTTACATTTAATGTTATTATTGATATAGTTGGATTTACATCTGTGATTTTATATTTTATTTGTACATATCTCATGTCTTTTTTGTTCCACTTTTCCTCCCTTACTGTGTTTTTTCATTAAATAAAATTTTCTAATGTAGTATTTCAATTTCTTAAATGATTTTTCACTAGTTTTAGGGATTTTTTCACTTGTTCAAGAAAATGTGGATAGTTTACAGGTGTTGGCTATTTAAGAATAAAGTTGCTATGAATACTCATATAGAAGTTCTTAGGAGGAAAGAAGACATTTCTCTGGGGTAAATACCCAAGAGTGGATTGCTGGGTTGTAACTGCCAAGCTATTTTCATACTTAATAGAGAAATGAAATCAGAATACTCTTCTGGAAAGAGAAAACTAAAATGGGAACATTTCCATCACTTTGTAAAAAAGATTATGCTTTATGACCTGTTTGAAAAATAATTTCTCAGTGATGATAGCCCAATTGTTATGTAAATTGAGAAAGAATTTTTGTAACTTGATCTATGTGATAAAGTGAAAAGAAGTGAGATCCAACCTAAGTTCTAATTGTATTGACTGTGGACGTTTAAAGATAACAGAAATAATAGTACAAAGAAAGTATGCACAAAGAAATCCAAAGCTTTCCACAATTATCAGTTGTGCACATTAAGAATATTGATATTTAAATAGTCTCTAATTGTTCCGTGGCATTCCTGGTGTTAGATCAACCTCTTAGAGAAAACTCACACCTTAAAAATAAATACATAAAATGGGTTTGCATGACTATACTGGGATCTAAAATCAGACACGTGATAGACAAAGAAGTTATAGCCTGTTGAGGGATGAGGATTACATTGCAATAGAATTCCTTCCCTTTCACTTCAACTTCAAGATAATGTGGTAAACTGAAAAGGCCATGGAATCAACCTGAATCTTAAATCCTAGCTCTCCCGCTCACTAGCTATATGTCTCTGGACAGAGGATTTATCTTCTCTAGGACACATTTTTTTCATCTGTAAGATGGACATAATTCCTACCAGTAAGACGCCTGTACAATTATGTTGTTGCTGTTGTTCAGTTGCTAAGCCGTGTTTCACTCCTTGCGACACTATACGTTACAGCAAGCCAGACTCTGTCCTCCACAGTCTCTGAGAGTTTTCTCAGATTAATGCCATTAGGTGATAATGCTTTCTAATCATCTCATCATCGGCCACTTCCTTCTCCTTTTGCCTTCAGTCTTTCCTAGTAGTATGGTCTTCTCCAATGAGTTGACTCTTTACATCACATGGCCAAAGTATTGGAAATTCAGCTTCAGCATCAGTTCTTCCAATGATTATTCAGGGTTAATTTCCTTTAGGATTGATTGGTTTGATCTCATTCCAGTCCACGGGACTCTCATGAGTTTTCTCCAGCATCACAATTTGAAAGAATCAATTCTTCAATGCTTGCTGCTGCTGCTGCTAAGTCGCTTCAGTTGTGTCCGACTCTGTGCGACCCCACAGACCACAGCCCAACAGGCTCCCCTGTCCCTGGGATTCTCCAGGCAAGAACACTGGAGTGGGTTGCCATTTCCTTCTCCAGTGCATGAAAGTGAAAAGTGAAAGTGAAGTCACTCAGTCCTGTCCGACTCCAGCGACCCCATGGACTGCAGCCTACCAGGCTCCTCCGTCCATGAGATTTTCTAGGCAAAAGTACTGGAGTGGGGTGCCATTGCCTTCTCCGCTTCAATGCTTAGCCTTCTTTATGGTCCAACACTCACAACAAACATGACAACAGGAAAACCTGTAGCTCTGAGTATACAGACCTTTGTTGGCAAAGTGACGTCTTTGCTTTTGAATACACTGGTTTGTAGTTGCTTTTCTTCCAAAGGGCAAGCATCTTTTGATTTCATGGCTGCACACACCATCTGCAGTGATTTTGGAGTCCAAGAAAGTAAAACCGGTCACTCCTTCCACTTTTTCCCCCTTCTATTTGTCATGGAGTGATGGAACTGGGGCCATGATCTTAGGTTCTTGAATGTTGAGTTTTAACCAGCTTTTTCACTCTCCTCTTTCATCCTCATCATGAGGCTCTTTAGTTCCTCTTCACTTTCTGCCATTAGAGTGGTATCACCTGCATATCTGAGGTTGTTGATATTTCTTCTGGCAAGCTTGATTCTAGCTTGTGATTCATCCAGACTGGCATTTCCCATGATGTATTCTGCATATAAGGTAAATAAACAAGCTAATAATACACAGCCTATCGTACTCCTTTCCCAATTTTGAATCAATCAATAATTGGTGTATTAATTCATTACCCAAAGTTTCGGCCAGATTAGTGGAACTCCTTTCAATAAGTTCACACATTCCAGGCCATCTTCAAGTTTTTCCCCAGGAAGTCCACAGGGACACTTTTCCCTTCATCTCAAAAATTTACCTTCTCCTTTCTCCTGTATTAGAACCCCATTTCCTAGACCCCTCATATTCTATCTTATTTGCTCTTTTAAATTTTTATTTATTTATTTATTTTGGCTGAGCTGGGTGGCTTGCAGGATGTTAGTTCACCAACCAATGATTGAACCTGGCAGTGTAAGCACCAATTCTTAACCACTAGCCTGCCAGGGAATCCCCAGGAATATATCATTTTGTAATTTCTAGAGACATATGTCTTTTTATAGGACATTTGTTTAGAGTGGCAAAAAGAGCATGTTATTAACAGACCCAAATATTCTTCATTTCTCTAACAGAAAGTCAAAAGCAGATAAACATATGTTTGGCAATTAATGTTTCAGTATTTTCTCTGTTTTTGGAAATGATGTACATATTCAGTGCTTGAGTTGCCATGAAAATTTCATGAGACACTAAAAATTAACCATTGTTTAAAATCACTGCAGATGGTGATTGCAGCCATGAAATTAAAAGATGCTTACTCCTTGGAAGGAAAGTTATGACCAACCTGCTGCTGCTGCTGCTAAGTCGCTTCAGTCGTGTCTGACTCTGTGTGACCCCATAGATGGCAGCCCACCAGGCTCCCCCGTCCCTGGGATTCTCCAGGCAAGAACACTGGAGTGGCTTGCCATTTCCTTCTCCAATGCATGAAAGTGAAAAGTGAAAGTGAAGTCGCTCAGTCATATCCGGCTCTTAGCGACCCCATGGACTGCAGCCTACCAGGCTCCTCCATCCATGGGATTTTCCAGGCAAGTGTACTAGAGTGGGGTGCCATTGCCTTCTCCTAAATTGTATATTAAAAAGCAGAGACATTACTTTGCCAACAAAGGTCCATCTAGTCAAGGCTATGGTTTTTCCAGTAGTCATGTATGGATGTGAGAGTTGGACTGTGAAGAAAGCTGAGTGGTGAAGAATTGATGCTTTTGAACTGTGGTGTTGGAGAAGACTCTTGAGAGTCCCTTGGACTGCAAGGAGATCCAACCAGTCCATTCTGAAGGAGATCGGTCCTGGGTATCTTTGGAAGGAATGATGCTAAAGCTGAAACTCCAGTACTTTGGCCACCTCATGCGAAGAGTTGACTCATTGGAAAAGATTTTGATGCTGGGAGGGATTGGGGGCAGGAGGAGAAGGGAACGACAGAGGATGAGATGGCTGGATGGCATCACCGACTTGATGGACGTGAGTTTGAGTGAACTCCGGGAGTTGGTGATGGACAGGGAGGCCTGGCATGCTGCGATTCATGGGGTCGCAAAGAGTTGGACATGACTGAGCGACTGACCTGAAAGTTATTTTGCTTGTTGACAAATCCAGCAAGAAGCAAAAATCACAGAGGCAAAGAACATTAAAATTTACATGTCTTTTTTTCTTACCATATTGATGACATACATTAAAGAAATCATTTTTAAAAAATTCAGTTCTGAACTTGAATTTATAATTTTATCACATCAAGCATCTAGTAGAGACAACATATTTGTTATCAAGCTTATTTGAAGAAGGTTAATTTATTTTTTAAAAAATATTTATTCAGTTATTTGGCTATACCAGGTCTTAGTTATGGCATGGGGGATCTAGTTCCCAGGCCAGGGACTGAACCTGGACACCTTGCATTGGGAGGTCAGAATCTTAGCAACTGGACCACTAGGGAAATCCCATGACTAGTCTTAATTTATACAAGTGCTTCTATTTTCTTTAAGCCAGTTAAATAGAGCTCTTTCACAAGTTTTTAGGAATATATCAAGAGGGAGAAAAATATCCCATATACATAACATACATATATAGATATAGACAGACATATAGATAGATGCAAACAGGGATCTTACAGCTTTCATTTAAACATTTTAGCCACATTTCAGGTACAGTAGTACAAAACTCAATAACTTATAAAAGAATGTGCTCAGTTGCTTTAGTTCATGGGGTCTTTGAGACCCCATGAACCATATCTCACCAGGCTCTTCTGTCCATGGGATTTTCCCAGCAGAAATACTGGAGTGTGTTGCCATTTCCTACTCTTGGGGATCTTCCTGACCCAGGGATGAAACCTGCATTGCAGGGGTATTTATTACCCCTAAAGCCCTGTAAGGAAGCTTCTGGGAAGCCCTATAAAAGAATAATAGGATCGAAATGGTGTTTCTGCAAGATAGAACAAGTTAAATTTACCCACTGAGATGGCTGACCCCTTTCACCAAGATTTGTGGATAAGACTTTTAAGATTTTTATTTGCCTTTAAAAGATAATCTTACAGAGGCTGTGGACAAAGTCTGGAGTAAGGGAGCTTATGGAAATATCAAATAATAGTTTGTTTTTAAAATCTCTCTCACTATTTTTTTTTCCAGTCACATGTTTGCTTTAGGCTACAGTTATCTCTTTAGATCTTAATGTTCAAAGATATGGTAAGGTCAATATTTCCAAAATACTGAGAAAGAATTGTAGGGTTTATCTAAGAAGGAACTCAGGGGCATGTTTGCCTATTATCAGAAATCTAGGATAATTCCTATGACATTTTTGTTTTCTTTAACCGTAGGATAGTTTAGTTCAATATCTTAGTTTTTAAAAAAATTTTTTGTAGCACAGCCCCCAAATACAGGAAAGTCTGGAAATGGTCAGGTCTGCTATAGAGTAACAGGCAATACATCAAGCCCTCTTATGCATTTCCTGGACCTTTGTCAAAGCTCTTTTCTGGCTATTTATATTAATGTAAATTTTACACCTGCTTGACTGACTTCTGCAGTCCAGATGTTTATTCTCTGATCTTTTCCTAATCTTGTTAAGAATGTGTTTTGTTTTTTTCCTCACACCAAAGTATTCTTCTATAGCTATATTTGTCCTTTCTTTCTTTTTTCTTTTCAATCTGATCTTCCCATTGGTAAAAATAGGACATTTGTTTAAAATATGAGCTCTCTTAAAAATTCTTTTAGGTATAACAGTTCAAATCTTCAATATACCTATTTCAATTGTGACTCCAAACCACTGAGTCTTTTTATGATTTAAAACCAATATTAGGGCTTACCCCTGGACATAAGAGGAGTACCTTAAGAAAGATAGCTCTCTTGAGATGAAGAGCCTCTCCAGAGAAAGCTGAAGAAACAAAGATCTTCCATGTCTCAGGTGGCAAAGAAACCTCTGTCTCACACAAAGTAAGACCTCTAAAACAACTGATCTCCTCACCCATATCACTAGAAAGGTGATACTGGGCTGAGAGTTTTCCCCTCAAACCAAGCAGGGAAGGTAGAGGCCATAAAGGCCCCTTATGCATGTGGACACTCTATTAAAACAGACTGCCCTGAGAGTCGGCATGGCTGGACAGAGAATACTGCCTGCCACTTCATGTCTTAGGCTCCTAGCTGGCTAACTGTTGATGCAAGCCTGAAAACCTGCACTCCACAAGTGGCAGAAGCCAGAGGGAATATTCTCACTGGTTACAAAGCCAAATTCTCAGGATATAAAACAAGACAAACGGAGATTCTCATCTGATGATTTTTCATCCTTATAACAAATGACAGAGACAAAGTAAAACATGACTCCTACTGGGAGGCTAAGAATCAATAACTACAGGTGTTGATTACCAAAACCAAATTCACGAGTCATAATTTAAGATCTATTTTCACAAATGTCTTTCTCCTGCCGCTGTGAATTTGGAAAGGAAGGGACAAGGAAAAGCTTTATCCTCCTGTCTTGACTGTGCACTCTAGACAGAGAACTGGAAGCCTGACATGGTAAAAATTGTTACTTTCTGCTGGTCTGTTGTCAGTTATCCCATATCTCAACAGCAGTCTCCGGGGAGAATGGAGCGTTCCAGCCTTTTGCTGTCCCATCCTCATCACTAGAAACTACAGGAGGAAACGTGTTTCCCTTTACTCTTTACCATTTTTAGCTGGGGCTCTGTAACAGAACACAGATTAATAAGAGAAAAGGAAACAAGTTTATTAACATGTACATCTTATGTATACTTGGGCTTCCCTGGTAGCTCAGATGGTAAAGAATCTGCCTGCAACGCTGGAGACTCGGGTTCCATCCATGGGTCAGAAAGGTCCCCCGGAGAAGGAAATGGCAACCCACTGCAGTATTCTTGCCTGAAAAATTCCATGGACAGTCCATGTGAGCACAAAGAATTGGAAATGACTCAGTGAGTAACACTTTCACTTTCTCATGCATACTTGTGAGAAATGAAGGAATAAGTAACTCAAAGAGGAGGCTAGAATTTAGATTTACAGATCATTTTAACCAAAGAACAGCATATATTTAGAGGGGCAACTAGAAAGAGGAAAAGAATACTAAGCTTCTGAGGGTTCCAAATTTTGGAATGATAAATACATTAGAAAGGGAAAAACGATAATATCTAGTCAAATTGTTGTTTTGTAGAATCCTTTGGTGCTGTCTTGGGGCTGAGAAGTGTCCAGCGTCGTTGGTGATTAATTTATGCACAAATTTATGTTCAGCTTTCAGGAAGATGGGGGAAGGCAGAGAACTTGTCTAGGATCTGTTTTTTCAGCTCAAAATAATCCTTATGCCAAAGGGGAAGATTTTGGAATGGCATATTCTGTTATTCTTCTGTAGGTTTACTATACAGTTTCCTTGCTTTACAAGGATGCTTTAAGTTCTAGCATGGAAATGTGAAGACTTAATGTAAATACATGTTCATCAGAGATGGGAGCTCATTTTCAGTTGAGTAAAATGTTCATTCAGGTTGTTTTTTTTTTTTTTCCTTTAAACTTGCTCAACTTCATAAAAATAGGAGGAAGTTCCTCTTCGGGCAATAGATCTAACCCTGAATCTACCTGAGCAATGTCTTTATGCAATGTCATTTCATTATTTTCTGCAAGTTAATTCTTAGGATATCAAAATATCACTCTTCAAACATAAGAAAGAAAACTGTTTAAGTATATGGACCAATAAACTGCTCCTGTTTTTCACATGTCTCAGAGGGTGGAGCCACCAAATCAGTGAGATAAGAGGGAAGTGAAAAGATGTTAAATAGCAAGTCCAGCTCACCCTGGTCAGTCTGGACATTTGACTTCTCAGTCAACATGAAGACTCTCGTTATTCTGGGGTTTCTCTTCCTTTCTGTCGCTGTCCAAGGCAAGGTCTTTGAGAGATGTGAGCTTGCCAGAACTCTGAAGAAACTTGGACTGGATGGCTATAAGGGAGTCAGCCTGGCAAACTGTAAGTTAATTCTTCTTCCTCCTTCCAAACAGTTAGCCATGTGTGGAACAGATACTAATAGAGCATGAATAATAGGAAAGGGACTTTGAGTGAATGGCTCTTTTCTTTCTTGGAGGGTTTGTACATTTACAGAGGTTAAAAACAGCAACTTGTTTCTTTAGAATCCGACGCACCAGGGGAAGGAGTGAGGCATAGGAGGTTCAAATCCATATCATTTTAAGCATGTTAGGTGTGACTGTACTTGTCTAGAGCCATAAATTTGCCAGGTGGTACAAGTAAGCTGACAAGAAAACTATTTCAGCACCTGTGATATATCTATCAAGTGACTCTAAACATTTTCAGTTTGGAACTTGGGTTCTGCAAGTGTGAGTAAGGTAGTATTTTTCCACTTTTAACCCCCTTATCATGATGTTGAGTTTTTAACAGCAAAGTTTTAAAAAATTACTCTCAACTCTCAAAACAAGGACAGTGGGAACCTATTTCCTCTCAATTAATATCTACATAAGGATCTCTGAAATGCACCATGAAATGATATTTTATTAATCTGACATTAGTCCATTAATTAATTTTCATTTTCTTCCACAGAATTCAAGGTGCACACTAAAGAAAAGTAACTGTGTATTTTAGTCCATATTTGTCAATGTCATCACTGTATTTTTCAGATTGAATTCAGACATTTCCCCTCCATAACTATTTTTGAATGAATGAGCCAATGGCTAGATAGATGGATGGATGACATAGTCTTTTCTATTCTATGATTCCTTTGGTCTGGATTCTAATTTGATACCCAAGTTTACCTTTAGGTATCATAAGAAATTTTATTTCTCCCAGAAATTCCTTATTTTTCTTAATAAATATTTTTTTAAATAAAAGTATTTTTCCATTAGCTTATACATCTGCTGATAATGAACAAACCCATTCAACAACTCTGTTGACTTTTCTATCTTGGCTGCATCTTACCTGAGGGATGGGAGCAGGGGAAGAGTAACAGGAATGGCAGAAATAGCTATTTTAATGTTTTTAAAAATATGTTGTTTTGTTTCATTAGTATTACCAAATGATTTGCTAATAAAAGAATTCTCTTAAGGGAATTCTTAACATGAAGGTGTTAGAATATCTCACAAGTAAAATACATCTTTAAACTTATAAAGTTGTTACTAAAATAGAATTAGTTAAGTAGAACTGATGGGGCTATGAAGTGTAAGTCATGTCATGTTGCTGTTTATAATCAAAAAATACATTTTTTTTTCAGGGTTGTGTTTGACCAAATGGGAAAGCAGTTATAACACAAAAGCTACAAACTACAATCCTAGCAGTGAAAGCACTGATTATGGGATATTTCAGATCAACAGCAAATGGTGGTGTAATGATGGCAAAACCCCTAATGCAGTTGACGGCTGTCATGTATCCTGCAGCGGTAAGACAAGATGATGTTGAGTGATGGTTCAGCCCCCATCTGGTTATACCTATAAGAACAGAGATTCAGTACAAATGAAAATGTCTTGAGGAGTTCATCAGGGACCTAGAAAAATTCCATCTGAACTTTTAGAACTTATTATCCTCCTCAAAATTTCTTAAGTAAAAAATTAACGAGCTGGTATCATAAAATGTTGCTGTTTGCTAACCTACAAGATTTTCTGGAATGACCTGTCGTGTTATTATAACTAGACTTGTTGATGCTTGTAAAGAACAATGCTATTCCTCTTACTTACCTGGTTTGGGGAGGAGAGGGTAATTCGATTATGTGGTATTTTTCTAATCTGCCCTGATTTATTGGAAAACAAAGGATTACTAACTAACCAAAGAGGAGGACTATGTGTGGTCCTTTTAAAAATTTTGTTTTTACTTTTTATGATTAAATGTTTCAAATATATGGAAAATTAGAAACATTAATACAATAACCTTCAATATGTTCATCGTGTACTGTGACAGTTATTAATATTTGGTCATATTTATTTATCTTATGTATATAAACTATATATATATATATGGGTTTTTTTGCTGAGTGATTTAAAGTGAATTATTCATGGTGAATAGAAAATTATAACCTTTCATTTCGAAATTCTTTAGCTTGCATCTCCAAAAAGTACAGTTCCTGTATGAACGTTGTCATTCTGACAAGTCAATTTATAGATCCGTTGAACTGGGGTGAAATAAATATGCTACTGAGTTCCTTTTAAAATAGAGATATGGAATCTTTAGTGCATAAAGTATTGGAGAACTAATGCAAAAATTGTTAAATTTTTACATACTAAAATTCCTAATAGAGAAGATTAGTCTAAGAATATTCTTTTGTATGCAGTTAATTTACATAGATAATATTTTTTATATAGTAATCTTTAGTCATTGAGTAAAAATTGTCTCTACCCCAAGATTTATGAACACTGGGTAATTTTTGGAATTACAGCTTCTTTCACAATATACATCACTCATGGACATGAATATAAAACTATATTATGCACATTTGTACCCACATACAAACATGTAAGCAATGTGTTTCAACAAAAATGAAATTGTACTAAATTTTCTGCCTTATAATATGCTCTTTATTGCCCAAAATTATATTATCAGCAAACACCAATCTTTATTATATATCAAGATGAATAAATTTCACTAAATATATATTCTATAATTTATCAATCCAATGCACACTGTTAATGCACTTAGACAATATTCCCTTTTTATTTTCCCCTATGAATCATTTTGTACACACATCTTTGGGGACATCTCATTAAACAGAAAGTGAAAGTGAAGTCACTCAGTCGTGTCCGACTCTTTGCAACCCCATGACCTGTAGCTTACCAGGCTCCTCCATCCATGGGATTCTCCAGGCAAGAGTATTAGAGTGGGTTGCCATTTCCTTCTCCAATTACAGAATTGCTGAGCAAAAAATTGCTAGACCGGTTTCTGCTTGTTTGTTTTAGTTTTGTTTTGATTTTCTGGTCCCTAGTAGAAGAGAACCTTCCATCACATTAGTTAATAGTTCCAGAGCTGCCAGTGACTTTGGTAAATGAGAAACAGAATGCTTTATTTCATGCCAAATAGGATGGAAAAAGAAAGAGTTTTCCCTCAACATTCACAGATACATGGACTCATAAAAAACAAAATTTTGGTTGTTCTTTGCTCAGCCTAAGAAAACAAAGCTGATCGAACTTAAACTTATAATGAAATTTCTATGAATGTTGTCTTCATTTCTTACCATCTCCTTTTCAGAATTAATGGAAAATGACATCGCCAAAGCGGTAGCATGTGCGAAGCATATTGTCAGTGAGCAAGGCATTACAGCATGGTATGTTTTGGGTTTTTTCCTCCCCTATTCCAGTTCTACTGAGATGTAATTGACATACATCACTGTAGAAGTTTAAACTATACAGCAAAATGATTTGACTTACATACATTGTGAAATTATTGTCACAATAAGTTTAGTGAACATCCATCATGTCATATGCTGCTGCTGCGGCTAAGTCGCTTCAGTCGTGTCTGACTCTGTGCGACCCCACAGACGGCAGCCCACCAGGCTCCCCCATCCCTGGGATTCTCCAGGCAAGAGCACTGGAGTGGGTTGCCATTTCTTTCTCCAATGCATGAAACTGAAAAGTGAAAGTGAAGTCACTCAGTCATGTCTGACTCTTTGCGACCCCCTGGACTGCAGCCAACCAGGCTCCTCTGTCCATGGGATTTTCAAGGCAAGAGTACTGGAGAGGGTTGCCATTGCCTTCTCCATTATGTCATATAGATACAAACAAAGAAATAGAAGAAAAACTTTGTGTGTGTGATGAAAAGTCTTAAGCTTTACTCTTTTAACGATCTTCATATACAACATATATCAGTGTTAATTGTACATATTACCACATACATTACATCCCCAGTATTCATTATCTTATACCTAGAAGTTTGTAACAACTTTGACTGACTTCATCTAATTCCCCACCCTCATCCCCTCCCACTACCCCTACCTATGATAACCACATATTGACCTCTTTTCCTATGATTTTGTTTGGATGTATGTGTTTGAAGTATAATGGACTTACACTATGTAAGTTCCTGTTACAGAGCATGGTATGTGTTAAGCATGAAAGAGGAGATCTGGGGACTTGCCTGGCCATCCAGTTGATAAGACTTTGTGCTTCAATGCGGGGGTTGCTGGACAGGGAACTGCATGCCATTAGATGCGGCCAAAAAAATAAGGGGAGGATGGAGAACTGGGGGTTTTGGTAATGCCTTTGGGCACCTAGGATTTTAGCCTCCTACCTAACTACCAGGAATATACCCCAATATTGGAGGGGTGGAGTCTTAACCACTGGACCTCCAGAGAGCTGTTTTACCCTACTATTATGAAAGAAGCAAAGGAATATATTCCCAAAGACCAAAATATGCTACTGAGGACTGAAAATTGCAGCTTTGTTTGTGTGTTCCGTCAGTAAGTCATATCTGACTCTTTGTGACCCCATGGACTGTAGAACACAGGCTTCCCTGTCCTTCATTATCTCCTGGAGTATGCTCTAATTCATGTCCATTGAGTTGGTGAAGCTATCTAAGCGTCTCACCCTCTGCCGTACCCTCTTTTTTTTGCCTTCAATCTTTCCCAACATCAGGGTCTTTTCCAATGAGTCGGCTCTTCAGGACACCTGGCCAAAGTATTAGAACTTCAGCTTCAGCATCAGTCCTTCCAATGAATATTCAGGATTGATTCCCTTTAGGATTGACTGGTTTGATTTCCTTGCTGTCAAAGGGACTGTCAAGAGTCTTCTCCAGCACCACTATTCAAAAGCATCAATTCTCAGGCACTCAGCTTCTTTATGGTCCAGCTGTCACATCTGTACATGACTACTGGAAAAACTATAGCTTTGACTATAGGAAACTTTGTCGTCAAAGTGATGTCTTTGGTTTTGAATACACTATCTAGGCTTGCCACAGCTTTTCTTGCAAAGAGCAAGTGTCTTAATTTCATGGCTGCAGTCACAAACCACAGTGATTTTGGAGCACAAGAAAATAAGATCTGTCACTGCTTCCACTTTTTCCCCTTCTATTTGCCATGAAGTGATGGGACCAGATGCCATGATCTTAGTTTTTTGAATGCTGAGTTTTAACCAGCTTTTCCACTCTTCTTTCACACTCATCAAGAGGCTCTTTAGTTCCTCTTCACTTTCTGCCATTAGAGTGGTATCATCTGCATATCTGCGGTTGTTGATATTTCTCTTGGCAATGTTGATTCCAGCCTGTGATTCATCCAGCCCAGCATTTTGCATAATATACTCTGCATATAAGTTAAATAAACAGGATGACAATACATAGCCTTGTCATACTGATTTCCCAATTTTGAACCAATGAGTTGTTCCATGTAAGTTTCTGACTGTTGTTTCTTGACCTATATGCATGTTTCTCAGCAGACAGACAAGGTAATCTGGTATTCCCATCTCTTTAAGAATTTTCCACAGTTTGCTGTGATCCATAGCACAGTTTGCTTGTATATCCATACAAGGCTTAAGCATAGTCTATGAAGCAGAAGTAGATGTTTTCTAATAAATTCCCTTGCTTTTCCTATGATCCAACGGATGTTGGCAATTTGATCTCTTGTTCCTTTGCCTTTTCTAAATCCAACTTGTACATTTGGAAGTTTTCGGTTCATGTACTGCTGAAACCTAGCTTGAAGGACTCTGAGCACAACCTTACTAGCATGGGAAATGTGCTATGTGAAATGTGGAAGGAGCACAATTGTACGATATTTTGAACAGTCTTTGGCACTGTCCTACTTTGGAATTGGAATGAAAACTGATCTTTTTGAGTCCTGTGGCCACTGCTGAGTTTTCCAAATTTGCTGACATATTAAGTCAGCACTTTAAGAGCATTATTCTTTAGATTTATGCTGAACAATGTATTATATAGAAACAGTTTATTTTAATTGAATCAAAATCTTATTCTGTTATTCCTCAGTTTATTTTAGGGGATTTCTAGAGGGTTTAAAATTCTCTCTCTTCTATCAATTACTTGTCATATCTTGAAATTATTTTGGAATTAAGTAAATGTGGAATGCACTCTGCAGTTGTGTTGTGGACTACACAGGACTCAACATTTGTGTTCAGCATTCTGTGCTCTAGTGAAGGCTTGATGGAGATGTGAAGTCCTTGGTATACATACCTCCGGTTAATAAATAGTGATACTTGGAACTGTCTATAGTCTCTATTTCATGTATTGATAAGCTATTTTGTTCTGCCAAAGAATTTGAATATGTTTATTACAGTATCACTATGTTTAAGTCCTATTACCATATGTTTCATCTTTCTCCACAGGGTGGCATGGAAAAGTCACTGTCGAGACCATGACGTCAGCAGTTATGTTGAGGGTTGCACCCTGTAACTGTGGAGTTATCATTCTTCAGCTCATTTTGTCTCTTTTTCACATTAAGGAAGTAGTAGTTGAGTGAAAGTTTATACCACCATTCCTTCAAACAAATAATATTTTTACAGAAACAGGAGCATATGGTCCTTCTTCTAAGAGGCTTAATGTTTACCTGATGCGTTAACTGTTTTTTAATAGGCCTACAATATTATTCAGTGTGCTAACAGAACTAATGTTGGTAAATATTTATCTAAACTCTCAATTATCAAATATATCTCCAGTACATTCAGTTCTTAATCAAAGAAAAGATCACTTATACATCTTGTTGATCATGAAGGAATATAAAGAGGGATTAGATGACCTGTTTCTTTTCCTTAATTTTATTATCATAGATTCATGCATTATGACTAAATTCAGATGAGATTGCCAGTATTGAAATAATTGCTAATTAACTATAGATATGAAATGATGCATCTGTAAAAAATACAGACATTTTCATTAAAAACCTTGCAGTTCATACCTTGTCTGTCTTTGTTTAGAGCTATTTAGTGTCTCTGAAGAATACATATGTATATACACAGGAAAAAATGATACTTAATATTTACAACATCTTTATCTATACCCAAACAGATGGATATTGCTGGAGAAAAATCCATAAGCATGCTGACAGTTCTTATAATTATTATTATTATTTTTTTTGGCTGAGCTGATCAGCTTGTGGGATCTTAGTTCCCCAATCAGGGATTGAACCCACACCCTCAACAGTGAAAGATCAAAGTCTTAACCACAAGATTCCCAGGGAATTCCCTTCAGTTTTAATTTATAAACATAAACCTCAAATGGGCACTCAAGACTGTCTGGTATTCTTAGTCACTTCTCTGCAATCCTGTGTTGGTGTTGCCACTCTCCAAAATGACTGCCACTATTTACTCGTCTCTTTTCAAATTCCTAGCACACATGCCAATTACTAGCCTTCCACACTCTGCTTTCAGCAGATGACCTGGCTTCTCACATTACACTGACAGAACAGAAGCAACTCATACAAAACCCTCCCCTCCTGGCCACCATAAGAGAGCTCATGTCTCTCCCTGGGCCTACCCTCCCTTCCTTCCCCTTTATCACTGGGATGAAGGGCCTCTGCTCCTGCCAATGGCAGTGTCTCCACATGCAGCCTTCTTCACAGCCCTCTCCCTACTCCAGTTTAGGCTGAGTGTTTCCTGATCCTGAGTTTTCCCTCTTTGCTGGATCACCCCCATCGTGGTACGAACTGCTTTGGTAATCTTCCATCTTAGAAAGAACTCTCCATGGATTCTACATAACCCTCCAACCACAACATCATTTTTGACTCCCTTGTTTACAGCAACACTTCTGGGATGACATGTCTATATTCACCCACTCCACCTCCTCACCTCCCTTTCTCTTTTCATCTATTCTTAATCTCAGAGCTGTCCTTACTCAGCTGAAAATGGCTTCAGCCGACTCCTCCCAGGATGCCTTGGGGCCAGTTCTAGTGATCACCCGATTTCTGTTCATCCTACTTGATCTCTCAGCAGCATTTGACAGAGTGAACCACTTCTACATCTAGAAAAGTTTTTCTTCCTCAGCTTATCCTCCTTTACATCCTGCCTCATTGATGGTTTCTTCTTAGCTCTTCTTGGCTGCCTGTTTCTCTGCTGTTTACTTTTAACTGTGGGAGCGCCCCAAGACTCAAGCCTGTAACCATTTGATAGACATGTTTTATTTATTCATTGATCTGTCTCTTTTTGCTGAAATATAACTTTCAAGAGAATAGAGTCCTTCCGCCTATTCTAGACATTGAAATAATCTCAATTTTCCCCCCAATTTTTCAAGTACAGTATAGCCTTTTATGTTTTCTGAACAGTTTGAGAATACACTGCCAACATGGTGTCCAGTGGCTCTGAATCCCTCAGTGTGTAATTCCTACATAACCTCAAAACATCATCCAAATCAACAAGTGAATACTGACAAATTAGGACCACCTAATCAATGGCAACCCACTCCAGTACTCTTGCCTGGCAAATCCCATGGACAGGGCAGCCTGGTGGGCTGCAGTCCATGGGGTCGCTGAGGGTTGGACACGACTGAGCAAATTCACTTTCACTTTTCACTTTCATGCATTGAAGAAGGAAATGGCAACCCACTCCAGTGTTCTTGCCTGGAGAATCCCAGGGACGGGGGAGCCTGGTGGGCTGCGGTCTGTGGGGTCGCACAGAGTTGGACACGACTGAAGTGACTTAGCAGCAGTAGCAGCAGCAATCATCAGATGCTATGCAATTTCATCAATCGTCCCATTAGTGCTTCTTAATTAAAATGTCTAATTCTGATTCACGTTATATTTGTTTGTCATGTTTTTCAGTTTCCTGAAATATAGGTCACTTTTCACCTTTTCCTTGACGTTTATGGCTTTAACCCTTTTGAAGACCTCAACCAGCTATGGTGTGAAATGGTCTAAGATTTTTCTGATATTCTCTGGGTTAGATTAGTTATGCATCTTTGGCAGGGATACCATAGCAGTAATGCTGTGCTCATCTCCCTGCACCCTTTCAGGTGACACAGTTTTGAAACATTCTATTACTGATGATGTTCTCATTAATCATTTGATTAAGGTGATGTCTGCAAGTCACTTCCATTGTGAGGTATTTGGGAGAGGGTGAAGTATTTTGAGAAAATTTCTTCCTTATCAAAATGTCAATTTACATTTTTACTTATTATATCAGTATGGACTCTCGGCTTCCTACATTACTCCAATTATTATGTATCATAATCCATGGCTATTATTTATTTTGATGTTCACATTTGTCCCTGAGAGCCTCTGCAAGCTAGCTTCTATGTCACTTTGACTTGTCCCCATCATTCTTTGGGGACTTTTTTGTTTTCTGGTGTAAGATGTTCTAATGCTCACCTTCTTCTTTTCCTACTTCAGCCTGGAATCAGTGATTTCTTTCATGAACGCTTATTTTAAAAAACAGCTATAGGCAGTAGAGTCACTGTTCCCAGGCTCCATCAATGGTCAGAGCTAGAGGATGTAGGTATTTACATTATTTTAATCTATTTAAATTGAATTCATATAGTATCTCCAATATCAATCTCACACCACAAGGTCAATTCTAATTTTTTCCTTTTTCACTGTGTTACATCTCTGACACACCATCTGGGCTGCTGTCCTTACAGGAAATAAGGCAGAACTCCTTTACACTTGTTTACACCCATATCCCAAATATCTGGAACTGTGCCTACAACATGATGAACAATAAATATTGGTTGATTCAAAGGATCTCTGAAATTATTTGGCATATTCCCCCACCCAGGGAATTCTGAGAGTTTTCTCACTTTATAGTCCCACATGATTCCGGCACAGCAGCTTCTGGAGCTCCAAGGGTCAGGTTTCAAGTCTATGTGACCAGCCATGGGAGGACAGCTGGGGGGTCCAAGATTCTGGGACCATTTTGATATGAATCAACAGGAAAGAATATGGGTTTATTCATATAAGGATATTGAAAGGTGTATGGAGAATGAGTCAAGGTAGGGAGAGAGACTTGAAGAGTCACAGCTCAGATGCAGAGACAGGATATAGCTAAGAAGCACCAGGACTGATCCATAACAATGACTGACTGAGAAAACAACCACAGTAGCAACAGTTGGCCTAAGAGGGAAAACAATGCTTATTGCAGATCTTCCGTGTTTTTTTTTTCACGTCATATCTTACATATACCTGTTATTTTAATACAATCAAGCTCCCAAACCAAAAATTGACCCTTATTCGAAAATGAAGTAAAAATCAATATCAAGGTTTCCTCATTTTTAGTTCAGTTCCGTTCAGTTGCTCAGTCATGTCCTACTCTTTGCGACCCCATGAATTGCAGCATGCCAGGCATTCCTGTCCATCACCAACTCCCGGAGTCCACCCAAACACATGTCCATTGAGTCAGTGATGCCATCCCAACATCTCATCCTCTGTTGTCCCCTTCTCCTCTGGCCTTCAATCTTTCCCAGCATCAGGGTCTTTTCTAATGAGTCAGCTATTCACATCAGGTGGCCAAAGTATTGGAGTTTCAGCTTCAACATCAGTCCTACTGATGAATACTCAGGACTGATTTCCTCTAGGATGGACTACTGGTTGGACCTCCTTGCAGTCCAAGGGACTCTCAAGAGTCTTCTCCAACACCACAGTTCAAAAGCATCAATTCTTCAGCACTCAGCTTTCTTTATAGTCCAACTCTCATATCCATACATGACCACTGGAAAAACCATAGCCTTGACTAGACAGACCTTTGTTGGCAAAGTAATGTCCCTGCTTTTCAATATGCTGTCTAGGTTGGTCATAACTTTCCTCCCAAGGAGTAAGCATCTTTTAATTTCATGGCTGCAGTCACCATCTGCAGTGATTTTGGAGCCCCCCAAAATAAAGTCAGACACTGTTTCCACTATTTCCCCATCTGTTTCCCATGAAGTGATGGGACCGGATGCCATGATCTTAGTTTTCTGAATGTTGAACTTTAAGCCAACTTTTTCACTCTCCACTTTCACTTTCATCAAGAGGCTTTTGAGTTCCTCTTCACTTTCTGCCATAAGGGTGGTGTCATCTGCATATCTGAGGTTATTGATATTTCTCCCGCCAATCTGATTCCAGCCTGTGCTTCCTCCAGCCCAGAGTTTCTCATGATGTACTCTGCATATAAGTTAAATAAGCAGGGTGACAATATACAGCCTTGACGTACTCCTTTTCCTATTTGGAACCAGTCTGTTGTTCCATGTCCAGTTCTAACTGTTGCTTCCTGGCCTGTATACAGGCTTCTCAAGAGGCAGGTCAGGTGGTCTGGTATTGCCATCTCTTTCAGAATTTTCCACAGTTTATTGTGATCCACACAGTCAAAGGCTTTGGCATAGTCAATAAAGCAGAAATAGATGTTTTTCTGGTACTCTCTTGCTTTTTCGAGGATCCAGCATTTAAAAGAAACTCAATTCCAATGTTGCTTAGTTTAACCTCAGGATAGGATTTGAAATGCAGAGTGATATTCCAGATGGTAACTGGGCTCTTCTGGTAGCACTAATTATAACTGAGCCCTGAGCACATCTCTTGCACTTATAGTTAGCAGATTTATTTTAATAGTATTTTCCGAGAAGTTACTAAAGGGAATTATGAAAAGTTATAATCATGAGTGACTAATGTCATTCACAGATACATTTTTTTAGTTATATGCATGTCTATTATGCAAATTATGTCTTAAATCATTTTTTAAAAATTGTTGTTTTTCAGTCACTAAGTCATATCTGACTCTGTGTGACCCCATGGACTGAAACTAACCCAATTTTATAAATCTAAATATAATATAAATATTATATTATATAAAATAAAAAATAATTTTTGGAACAAAACAGAGCAGCAACAGTAACAAATAAATAGACACCTGAATTCCATTATTTAAAGAGAGGAGAGGTTGGTTAGGAGAAAAATAGCTGACAAGTATGGCAGACACCATCAGAATATTGTAAAGTAATTATTCTCCATTTAAATATACAATTAAATTAAAAAAGAAAAAGAAATGAGGCCCTGGAAACTTCATTCACCAAGAATTTTTTCTTTTTTTTGGCAATGCTTCGTTCTTTTCAGATCTTAGTTACCTGACCAGGGACCCAGGGCAGTGGAGGCACAAAGTCCTAATCACTGGGCCGCCAGACGATTCCCACACTAAGAATTTCTAATCATATAACATAGGTACTCTTGTTGTTTCTCAGGAATTCTTAATTGCTGACTTTCCCCCTCCCTATATTTATTTCTAGAAATAGAATGGAATCTTTAAAAATTGAAATTCCTCTATATTGTTGTAAATTTTAGAGAAGTCACACTGTGATGTGAACGCCTCACTTTTCTAAGTTAGGACCTTATAGCTCCAGCCCAGATGCTTTTTTTTTTTTTAAGATGAAAGGACCCAGCTGGACCACCAGACATATGGACTTGGGATTTCAAACACAACATATTAAAAGTTGGACTTATCATATCCTACACTATCCTCCTCTAAGTTTATTCACTGTCCAATATTCCCCATAACTGCCCACCAGCAACTCCAAAATTAAGCTTGCTTTCCCCCTCTGCCTTGTACCTCTCCATCAAAGCGATCAAAAAATTCTCCTGGTTCTGATCCTTTGATATCTGTCTTATCTATCCCCTTTTCTCTGTACATCCTGCCTGCTTCTATCTTGATCTTTCATTATTTCTCTTGTAGATTGTAACAGCAGTTTCTCAAAGAATTATTTGCAGTCCACAGTCCTCCTAAGAGACCATGAATTGAACAAAATATTAAAGATTTTTTGCCCATTTTATGGACTGATGATGCACAATTCTATATATTTTCATTTGTAAATAAAACAAAGGATTACTTATTAATAACCAATTAAATGAGTTATTAAGGTTGGCCAATATTTTGTATTAATAAAATAAAATTAGCACATTAATAGGACTTACTGATTAAAATAGATCCCACAAAGAAGTCTGGATCAATGTAATGTTATTGTACATCAATAGTTGAAATTACCCTTATTTTCAGAATAGAAGCCTTCCATATCGGTGTCATAGTTTTAAGTTCCTGCTTTTTTGCTTTTTAACTACAATTTCCCATAAATGTAGCTTTCTTTTTTTTATTTTTTAACTTTACAATATTGTGTTGGTTTTGCCATATATCAAAATGAATCCAGCACAGGTATACCTGTGTTCCCCATCCTGAACCCTCCTCCCTCCTCCCTCCCCATACCATCCCTCTGGGTTGTCCCAGTGCAGCAGCCCCAAGCATCCAGTACCGTGCATCGAACCTGGACTGGCGACTCGTTTCATGTATGATATTATACATGTTTCAGTGCCATTCTCCCAAATCATCCCACCCTCTCCCTCTCCCACCGAGTCCAAAAGACTGTTCAATTTCCCATAAATATAGCTTTCATCATAGTGCTTTAGGTTTATGCTGCTGCTGCTGCTAAGTCGCTTCAGTCATGTCCGACTCTGTGCGACCCCATAGATGGCAGTTCACCAGCCTCCCCCATCCCTGGGATTCTCCATGCAAGAACACTGGAGTGGCTTGCCAGTTCCTTCTCCAATGCATGAAAGTGAAAAGTGAAAGTGAAGTCGCTCAGTCGTGTCCGACTCTTAGCGACCCCATGGACTGCAGCCAACCAGGCTTCTCCGTCCATGGGAGTTTCCAGGCAAGAGTACTGGAGTGGGTCGCCAGTGCCTTCTCCTGCTTTAGGTTTATAGATACCTTTAAAAACATATATGCATTTTTATTCAAACACTAGCCATTCACAACCCTAATGATAAAGTAGGTGTGTGTATATATATATATATATAAAATCCCGTTAATAAGCCTTGGTTTACAAAAAATGACATTTCATCCTATGACTCAGAATTTTTTTCTCAGGAAAGTGGCAACAGTAGGGTGAAATATCTTATGGGGTCATTTCTTCCCCCTGCAAAGTAGACTACAATCAAAAGAATCTGAAGATCATGGTCTTTATTACCATCTTGGCTTTAACTTCTGCCTCCTTTCTCCAAACACATACACATTATCACTGTAGTCTGGACTCTCAAGAAGAGATCTTTTTTTGCACACAAAATAGATTTGTTTCGTATCTCTTGCTCAGAATATTTCAGTTTCAACATTGCCTTCAACAATGATTATTAGCATATTTTAGATGCTTTTCCCTTTAAGAATAAGTGAAAAATAATTAAAGCTTCTAACTTTCTTCTGAGGAAAATGTACATATACACACAATATAATCTTATACAACTCAAGAGGTTTTGCAACACCCCTGAAGCCCATCCACAGATCTTCTAGGAATCCCTCACCCAGCCTATACAATTTGCAAATTGAGTCTCCTTTGAATAGTATAAAAGATCTTTTGCCTACCTAACCAAACTTTTAACTTCCTCTCCCCACTTCAAAAGGAATTTTCAGAGCATATTATATTTTCTCTAATACCTCTTTTTTAAAATAAACTTTTAATTTTAGAATAGTTTGAGATTTACATTAAAGTTGCTATGATGGTGCATATTGTTTCTGTATGCACCAAACCCACTTTCTCCTATTATTAACATTTTACATCAGTGTAGTACATTTGTTACAATTAATGAAAAAAGGTGGTGGTTTAGTCATTAAATCATGTCTGACCCTTGTGACCCCATGGTCTGTAGCCCACCAGGCTCCTTTATCCACGAGATTTCTCAAGAAAGAATACTGGAGTGGATTGCCATTTCCTTCTCCAGGGGATCTTCCTGAGCCAGGGATTGAACCCTGGTCTCCTGCAGGCAATTTCTTGCATTGCAGGCGGATTATTTACTGGCTGAGCCACCAGGGAAGCCCCAGTGAACCAATATCAGAATGTTATTACTAAATAAAGTTCATACTTTTTTTTCAGATTTCCTTAGGTTTTATGAAATTACCTTTTTCTAAGATCCTCTCCAGAGCACCATATTACATTTAGTTGGTATGTTCTTTTGGCTCCTCTTAGCTCTAATAGTCTCTCAGACTTTCCTTGTTTTTTGATGACCATGACAGTTTTGAGGGACACAGACCAGATATTTTGTAAAACGATGCTTACCTGGGATTTGTCTGATGTTTTTTCTCATGATTAGTCAAGGATTATGTGTTTGGAGAAGGAAGACCACAGATATCATTTTCATCACGTGGTATCTAGGATACCTCCCATCAAAATAACCTATTACTGTTGATACTAACTTGGATCCACTGCTGAAGTAATATTTGTCAGGTTTCTCTGCTGTAAAATTACTCCTTTATCCTCCTTTCCATACTGTATTCTTGGGAAGGAATTCACTATGCACAGCCCACACTGAAGAGTGGGGAGTTATACTCTATTTCCTTGAGGGCAGAGTATCCTTGTAAGTTTCTTGGAATACTTTTGCATGGGAAATTTGTCCATTCTTCTTTCACTTTGTTTTTAAAATTGTTTTACCTCCATAAAAATGATGAAATAACAAAACATTCTCCAAATTTCTATGACTATACACACAATTTATTTCTTATTCTTGTCACAATGTCCATCATGGTTCCATATGTGGCTCTGCTCCACAGTCACTCAGGCACTCAAGCTAACAAAAGGTTTTACCAGCAGGTAACTATACCTTCGGACACATACAACTTCGTCAGTTGGCAAGGTAGGTAGAAAGCACTGGAGTGTTTTCACTAGCAATTAAATGTTTTCACTTTAAAAGTGACCTGTATCATTTCTGCCCATAGCTCATTGGCCAGAATTACATAGTTTTCCCTAAATTCAAGGGAATAGGGAAGTATAATCCTCCCCTGTGCCTGGAAGGAGAGAGAACCAGACCTGGAAGGTTCCTATCACAAATCTGCTACCCCAAATATCCACCTAACAAAATCCTATTCTTCCTCCAGTTCTCATTCATCTTAAGTGCTGTGAAGCCTTCATTGTCTCTTCCGCACAGATTTCAGATCCTCCTCCTTGCTCCATCAGTCCTGTGAGCAGACCAAGGGTAAACAACTATTGTGAGTGAGTGTTAGTCGCCCAATCATGTCTGAGCCTTTGCAACCTCATGGTCTGTAGCTGGCCAGACTCCCGCTGTCCATGGGATTATCCCAGTGAGAATACTGGAGTGGGTTGCCATTGTAACTGCTGGTTTGCAGAGAAAAACAATTATGCCTTTTCACCTTGGTATCCTCAGCTTTAATACAGTACCTCTTACCTAGAAAATATTCAATCAACTTCTATTATTTATCAAAATCCTAAATTCATAACCAAATGTTACATAGGCGCTTTTTCCCTAATAAAATTATTCATGCATAAATTCTTGACAATTGAAGTATAAAATTGTTTTCCTTTACTAACTTTAATGTTGAATCATACCTTCAAAGATTTTACATATATTGGTCTGAATAATCCTGTATCTCAAACATACGGCCTTGTTTCTAATTTATTTCAGAGACCTGAGTTAACTCTTTATTTAAAAAATGATTCTGTCTTTAAAATTTTAGGTTTGTTGGTGTGCTTTATTGCTCAGTCTTGTCTGACTCTTTGCAATCCCATGGCCTATAGCCCACCAGGCTCCCTTTGTCCATGGAATCTTTCAGCAAGAATATCAGAGTGGGGTGCCATTTTCCTCCTCCAGGGGATCTGCCAGACCCAGGGATTGAACCCAAGGTCTCTTGCATTAGCTGGCAGATCCTTTACCAATAGCACCATCTGAGAAGCCCCCAAAGTAAGTGGTCTCATTCCTAATTTCTTTCAGAAATCTGAGTTAACTTTATCTAAAAAGTGATTCTGTCTTTAAAATTCTAGGTTATCTTTTGTAATTGCTTTCTCATGTTGGAGAAGCACATCCTTCTGTAGTTTATGTGCTATGCGTGTGCTTAGTTGCTCAATCATGTCTGACTCTTTGTGACCCTGTGGACTATAGCCTACCAGGCTCCTCTGTCCAAGGGATTCTCCGGGCCAGAATACTGGAGTGAGTTGCCATGCCCTCCTCCAGAAGATCTTCCCAACCCAGGGATCGAACCAAGGTCTCCCACTTTGCAGGCAGATTCTTTACCATCTGAGCCACCAGGGAAGCCATGGCTGTAGTTTGTGGTTGATATTTGTTTGTAAGCTTGCATTACTTCCCTGCATCATTTGGAATATCAAAACACTATTTTAACACAGGTGGTCAAGAGAGGAGTGTAACACCTTAATTGCAGATGGAATATATTTATATACAGGGAATTTACCAATTTCGTTGAATGTCTACACTATACATATGAGTGTCCTTCTTTCTGAGAAAGCAGAGAAGCCTTAAGGGAGCATAAGACCTCAAGTAGCTCATCATGATGAATATAAGAACATGACAGCAAACCTCAGGATAGACAATAAAGTCATAGGTGACATGTGCTTGACACATGTGTGTTATAAAGGCCGAGTCCTCTGAGTTCAAGTTTGGCATGTTCTGGATGAAGACTGGGTTGGAGGGAAGAGAAACTGGAGGGAAGAAGACTGCTTAGAAAGCCAGGTCAGTCCCATCATGAAATTCAAATCCTAACCAGATTTCACATGCTGACTATGCAGAGGATATTTGACTTGCCGTGGATTGAACTTCTACATAAGGAAGATATTTTAAGTGCATTCACTCAGTCGTGTCCAACCTTTTGGGACCCCATGGGTTGTAGCCCTTCAGGCTCATCTGTCCATAGAATCCTCCAGGCAAGAATACTGGAGTGGGTTGCCATTTCCTTCTCCAGGTTTCTATATTTAGGCTTATTTTATTCCTGTTATTTTTCAGAAAAATTAGTAGTCATGCACGTATGTATAAGTGAGTTTGTGTAAACTTTCCTATTAGAAGATAGTATACTTATGAGAAAACTTAAAAGTACCTTAACTTCCTAGATGTTTAAACATCCATTCATATTTTTTAAGCAGGTTTAAGTTTACCATTTTATATTTACATGATATTTCTGATTTACTAAATTGCTCTTTAACTGAAAATCCTTTTGCAGTGGAAGGGAAGCTCAAGAGGGAGGGGATTTATGTAAACTTATAGCTGATTTACATTGTTATACAGCAGAAACCAATACAATATTGTTAAGCAATTGTCCTCCAATTAAAAATAAATCCTAAAATAGAAAATCTTATTGAATCAGTAGTCAAGGAAACTATTTTCCAAAATAAATCTGTAAGGCACTGATACTAGCCCTCATCATCTTTGGGGTCAAATCATGTTAGACTCTGTGAAAATGGTGCCATGTTTGTGAGTTCAGCTTCTATTTGACTGAGTTGGAAATAGACCACTCCCATGCCAGCAACCAGCTACCTCACAGAGGTATGATGTTGGCTTGAGGTGAGGGGTTGGGGTGAGAAAATGAATTAAAAAAAAAATCTTAAACAACTTGGAGTGTTTCATCTTCAATTCAATGTGTACAGATAAATTGTTGTTAATAATAAGTTGAGCATGTTATCTTATTCGGTTCCTAAGGGTAGCAATAAAAGGTTTGTTGAGAGAGAGAAAAAATACAACCCAAGTACATGACCTTATTTGCAACAATTTCTTCTCTTCTACCCCAACATTTTGTGATGTTGCTGCTGCTACTGCCGCTGCTAAGTCGCTTCAGTCGTGTCCGACTCTGTGCGACCCCATAGACGTCAGCCCATCAGGCTCCCCTGTCCCTGGGATTCTCCAGGCAAGAACACTGGAGTGGGTTGCCATTTCTTTCCCCAGTTTTTTTGTGATGTTACTAGAGCTAAATTACAGATTGAAACCATAGCTTTCTAGTTCAAGAAAGAAACTGAATGACTATGCAGCTGCACAAATAAAAAGATCAAACCTAATCTTAAATCAAAAAGTAATGCTTAACAGAGAAATAAAACCAGAATTCTCTTCTGGAAAGAGGAAACTAAAACGGGAACATTTTGTTCTCTTTGTGAACAAGATTATGCTTTATCATCTGTTTGAAAAATTATTTTTCAGTGATGAATGCCCAATTGTTATGTGAATTGAGAAAGGATTTTTGAACCTGACCTGTATGGGAAGGGAAATATTTGCTCATAATGTGAAAAGGAGAAGTGAGATCCAGCCTAAGTCCTAATTGTATTGACCATGAACCTTTAAAGATGATAGAAATAATAGGACAAAGAAAGTATGCACAAAGAAATCAAATTTGCTCAGTTATCAGTTGTGCACACTTTAAGAATTTTGTTATTGAAATAGTCTCTAATTGTTTTGTGGCATTCCTGGTGTGGGATCAATCTCTTAAAGAAAAGTCACACTTTAAAAATAAATACATAAAATGGGTTTGTACAACTGTATCAGGAACTAAACGTGGTAGATAAAGGAGTTACAGCATATTAGGGGGTGCGAATTGCAAAGCGATAGAATTCCTTCCCTTTCACTTCAACTTCAAAGTAATGTGGTAAACTGAAAAGACCATTGAGATGATCTGAATCTAAATTCCAGCTCTACCACTATATATGTCTTTGGGCAGGTGACTTTTCTTCTCTGGGAACACATATATTTTAATTTGTAAAATGGACATAATACTTACATTTAAGACGCTTGTATGAATTATGTTGTTGTTCATTCAATAAGTCATGTATCCTCTGTGGCCCCTAGGACTATAGGACACTAGGCTCCTCTGTCCTCCACTATATCCCAGAGTTTTTTCAGATTAATTCCATTCAGTGGTAATACTATCTAACCATCTCATCCTCTGTCACCCCTTTCTCTTTTGCCTTCAATCTTTCCCAGCATCAGGGTCTTTTCCAATGAGTTGGCTCTTTGCATCACATGGCCAAAGTATTGGAACTTCGACTTCAGCATCAGTCCTTCCAATGAATATTCAGGTTTGATTTCCTTTAGGATTGACTGGTTTGGTCTACTTGCAGTCCAAGGGACTCTCAACGTCTTCTCCAGCACCATAATTAAAAAGCTTCTGTTCTTCAGCGCTCAGTCTTCATTATGATCCAACTTTCACATCCGTACATGACTTCTGGAAAAACCATAGCTTTGACTAGACAGACCTTTGTCAGCAAAGTGATGTCTCTGCTTTTGAATACACTGTCTAGGTTTGTCATAGCTTTCCTTCCAAGGAGCAAGCGTCTTTTAATTTCATGGCTGCACTCACCGTCCACAGTGATTTTGGAGCCCAAGAAAATAAAATATCTCACTGTTTCCACTTTTCCTTCTTCTATTTGCCCATGAAGCAATGGGATCAGATGCCATGATCTTAGTTCTTTGAATGTTGAGTTTTAAGTCAGCTTTTTCACTCTCTTCTTTCACCTTCAAGAGGCTTTCTGCTATTAGGGTGGTGTCATCTGCATATCTGAGGTTATTGATATTTCTCTGAGCAATCTTGATTCCAGCTTGTGCTTCATCCAGCCCGGAATTTCACATGATGCACTCTGCATATAAGTTAAATAAGCAGGGTGACAATATACAGCCTTGTACTCCTTTCCCAATTTTGAACTAGTCAGTCATTTGTGTAGTAATTCATTACCCAAAGTCTCAGCCTAAGTTGTCAAACTCCTTTTAACAGTTTCACACATTCCAGAACATCTTCAAGTTTTTCCCCAGGGAATTCACAGGGACTCTTCTCCCTTCATCTCAATAATTTACGTTCTTATCTCTCCTGTATTAGAACCCTGTGTTTAGAACCCCCATATTCTAACTTATTTGCTCTTTTTATTTTTTATGTATTCATATTTATGGCTGAGCAGGGTGACTTGCAGGATCTTAGTTCCCCAACCAAGGATTGAACTTGGGCCCTAGCAGTGAAAGCACCAATTCCTAACCACTAGACAACCTGAGAATTTCCAGAAATACATCATTTTGGAATTTCTAGAGCCACATGCCTTTTTAATGTACATCTTTTTAAAGTGGCAAAAAAAAGCATGTTATTAACAGACCCAGATATCTTCATCTCTCTAATATGAAGTTAAAAGCAAATAATCTTAAATGAATGTTTGGCAATTAATGTTTCAGTATTTTCTCTTTTCTGGAAAGGATCTACATATCCAATGAATATTCATCTTAAATTTAAGGTTACAGAATGATTTTGAAAGATATTTTTAAGTAGATGTAGTTTATAAAATATAATGATGGTTGCAAAATTCATTTATAAACCTTTTCCCCACTTAGTAGCAGAAGTAGTAGTAGTTAGTCACTCAGTTGTGTCCAACTCTTTGTGACCCCATGGACTGTAGTCCACCAGGCTCCTGCGTCCATGGGAGTCTCCAGGCAAGAATAATGGAGTGGGTTTCCATGTCCTTCTTCAGGGGATCTGCCCAACCCAGGGATCAAACCTGCATTGCAGGCAGATTCTTTACCATCTGAGCCACCAGGGAAGACCCTTTTGCTCACTTATATCCATTTAATTCATGTGTTCTTAACAATTATGCTTGAGTTGCCATGAAACTTTCATGAGATATTAAAAATTAACCATCATTTTGAGTTACTTTTCTTGTTGAAGAACCAGGCAAGTAGCAAAAATCACAAGAGGAAAGAAACTTAAAATTTACACATGGCTTTTTTCTCTACCATATTGACATATATCAAGAAAATCATTTTTATTGTAAACTGAGTTCTTAGATTGAATTTATAATTTTATCATCTCAAGCATCTAGTAGAGATAACATAAATTTATTTGACAAGGCTGATTCATTTATTTTTAAAAAAATATTGACTTAGTTATTTGGCCGCAACAGGTCTTAGTTGTGGCAAGCAGGATCTCTATTTGCAGTATGTGGGATCTAGTTCCCAGACCAGGGACTAAACCTGGGCCCCCGGCATGGAGAGCTAAGAATTTTAGTCATTGGACTGTCAGGAAAATCTCATGACTAGTCTTAATTTATACAAATAATTCTATTTTCTTTAAGCCAATTAAATAGAGCACAAGTTTTTAGGAATATTATCCAGAGGGAGAAAAATATCACATGTATACAACATACAAACATAGATATACATAGACATATAGCATTTGGTCCCATCACTTCATGGGAAATAGATGGGGAAACAGTGGAAACAGTGTCAGACTTTATTTTTCTGGGCTCCAAAATCACTGCAGATGGTGACTGCAGCCATGAAATTAACAGACACTCCTTGGAAGAAAAGTTATGACCAACCTAGATAGCATATTCAAAAGCAGAGATGTTACTTTGCCAACAAAGGTCCGTCTAGTCAAGGCTATGGTTTTTCCAGTGGTCATGTATGGATGTGAGAGTTGGACTGTGAAGAAGGCTGAGCACCAAAGAATTGATGCTTTTGAACTGTGGTGTTGGAGAAGACTCTTGAGAGTCCCTTGGACTGCAAGGAGATCCAACCAGTCCATTCTAAAGGAGATCAGCCCTGGGATTTCTTTGGAAGGAATGATGCTAAAGCTGAAACTCCAGTACTTTGGCCACCTCATGCAACAGTTGACTCATTGGAAAAGACTATGATGCTGGGAGGGATTGGGGGCAAGAGAAGAAGGGGACGACAGAGGATGAGATGGCTGGATGGCATCACTGACTCGATGGACATGAGTCTGAGTGAACTCTGGGAGTTGGTGATGGGCAGGGAGGCCTGGCCTGCTGCAATTCATGGGGTCACAAAGAGTCCGACACGACTGAATGACTGAACTGAACTGAACTGATAGACAGATGCAAAACAGATCTCATAGCTTTCATTTCAATTTAGTCACATTTCAGGTACAGTTGTACAAAACTCAAGAGCTTATGAAAAAACCAGATCAGATCAGATCAGTCGCTCAGTCATGTCCGACTCTTTGCAACCCCATGAATCGCAGCACAACAGGCCTCCCTGTCCATCACCAACTCCCAGAGTTCACTCAGACTCATGTCCATCAAGTCAGTGATGCCATCCTCTGTTGTCCCCTTCTCCTCTTGCCTCCAATCCCTCCCACCATCAAAGTCTTTTCCAATGAGTCAACTCCTCACATGAGGTGGCCAAAGTACTGGAGTTTCAGCTTTCGCATCATTCCTTCCAAAGAAATCCCAGGGCTGATCTCCTTCAGAATGGACTGGTTGGATCTCCTTGCAGTCCAAGGGACTCTCAAGAGTCTTCTCCAACACCACAGTTCAAAAGTATCAATTCTTTGGCGCTCAGCCTTCCTCACAGTCCAACTCTCACATCCATACATGACCACAGGAAAAACCATAGCCTTGACTAGACAGACCTTTGTTGGCAAAGTAACATCTCTGCTTTTGAATATGCTATCTAGGTTGGTCATAACTTTCCTTCCAAGGAGTAAGCGTCTTTTAATTTCATGGCTGCAGTCACCATCTGCAGTGATTTTGGAGCTCCCCAAAATAAAGTCAGCCACTGTTTCCACTGTTTCCCCATCTACTTCCCATGAAGTGATGGGACCGGATGCCATGATCTTCGTTTTCTGAATGTTGAGCTTTAAGCCAACTTTTTCACTCTCCACTTTCACTTTCATCAAGAGGCTTTTGAGTTCCTCTTCATTTTCTGCCATAAGGGTGGTGTCATCTGCATATCTGAGGTTATTGATATTTCTCCTGGCAATCTTGATTCCAGCTTGTGTTTCTTCCAGTCCAGCATTTCTCATGATGTACTCTGCATATAAGTTAAATAAGCAGGGTGACAATATACAGCCTTGACATACTCCTTTTCCTATTTGGAACCAGTCTGTTGTTTCGTGTCCAGTCCTAACTGTTGCTTCCTGATCTGCATACAAATTTTTCAAGAGGCAGGTCAGGTGGTCTGGTATTCCCATCTCTTTCAGAATTTTCCACAGTTTATTGTGATTCACACAGTCAAAGGCTTTGGCATAGTCAATAAAGCAGAAATAGATGTTTTTCTGGAACTCTCTTGCTTTTTCCATGATCCAGCGGATGTTGGCAATTTGATCTCTGGTCCTCTGCCTTTTCTAAAACCAGCTTGAACATCAGGAAGTTCACGGTTCACATACTGCTGAAGCCTGGCTTGGAGAATTTTGAGCATTACTTTACTAGCGTGTGAGATGAGTGCAATTGTGTGGTAGTTTGGGCAATCTTTGGCATTGCCTTTCTTTGGGATTGGAATGAAAACTGACCTTTTCCAGTCCTGTGGCCACTGCTGAGTTTTCCAAATTTGCTGGCATATTCAGTGCAGCACTTTCACAGCATCATCTTTCAGGATTTGGAATAGCTCAACTGGAATTCTATCACCTCCACTGGCTTTGTTTGTAGTGATGCTTTCTAAGGCTCACTTGACTTCACATTCCAGGATGTCTGGCTCTAGGTCAGTGATCACACCATCATGATTATCTGGGTCATGAAGCTCTTTTTTGTACAGTTCTTCTGTGTATTCTTGCCACCTCTTCTTAATATCTTCTGCTTCTGTTAGGTCCATACCATTTCTGTCCTTTATCGAGCCCATCTTTGCATGAAATGTTCCTTTGGTATCTCTGATTTTCTTGAAGAGATCTCTAGTCTTTCCCATTCTGTTGTTTTCCTCTATTTCTTTGCATTGATCGCTGAAGAAGGCTTTCTTATCTCTTCTTGCTATTCTTTGGAACTCTGCATTCAGATGTTGATATCTTTCCTTTTCTCCTTTGCTTTTCGCTTCTCTTCTTTTCACAGCTATTTGTAAGGCCTCCCGAGACAGCCATTTTGTTTTTTTGCATTTCTTTTCTATGGGAATGGTCTTGATCCCTGTCTCCTGTACATTGTCATGAACCTCATTCCATAGTTCATCAGGCACTCTATCTGTCAGATCTAGGCCCTTAAATCTATTTCTCACTTCCACTGTATAATCATAAGGGATTTGATTTAGCTCATACCTGAATAGTCTAGTGGTTTCCCCTACTTTCTTCAATTTCAGTCTGAATTTGGCAATAAGGAGTTCATGGTCTGAGCCACAGTCAGCTCCTGGTCTTGTTTTTGCTGACTGTATAGAGCTTCTCCATCTTTGGCTGCAGAGAATATAATCAATCTGATTTCGGTGTTGACCATCTGGTGCTGTCCATGTATAGAGTCTTCTCTTGTGTTGTTGGAAGAGGGTGTTTGTTATGACCAGTGCATTTTCTTGGCAAAACTCTATTGGTCTTTGCCCTGCTTCATTCTGTATTCCAAGGCCAAATTTGCCTGTTACTCCAGGTGTTTCTTGACTTCCTACTTTTGCATTCCGGTGCCTTAGAATGAAAAGGACATCTTTTTTGGGTGTTAGTTCTAAAAGGTCTTGTAGGTCTTCATAGAACCATTCAACTTCAGCTTCTTCAGCGTTACTGGTTGGGGCATAGACTTGGATTACTGTGATATTGAATGGTTTGCCTTGGAAACAAACAGAGATCATTCTGTCGTTTTTGAGATTGCATCCAAGTACTGCATTTCAGACTCTTTTGTTGACCATGATGGCTACTCCATTCCTTCTGAGGGATTCCTTCCCACAGTAGTAGATATAATGGTCATCTGAGTTAAATTCATCCATTCCAGTCCATTTCAGTTTGCTGATTCCTAGAATGTCGACATTCACTCTTGCCATCTCTTGTTTGACCACTTCCAGTTTGCCTTGATTCATGGACCTGACATTCCAGGTTCCTATGCAATATTGCTCTTTATAGCATTGGACCTTGCTTCTATCACCAGTCACATCCACAGCTTGGTATTCTTTTTCTTTTTGTCCATCCCTTCATTCTTTCTGGAGTTATTTCTCCACTGATCTCCAGTAGCATATTGGGCACCTACTGACCTGGGGAGTTTCTCTTTCAGTCTCCTATCATTTTGCCTTTTCATACTGTTCATGGGGTTCTCAAGGCAAGAATACTGAAGTGGTTTGCCATTCCCTTCTCCAGTGGACCACATTCTGTCAGATCTCTCCACCATGACCTGCCCATCTTGGGTTGCCCCACGGGCATGGCTTAGTTTCATTGAGTTAGACAAGGCTGAAGAATAGTTGGATCTATATGGTGTTTCTGGCAGATGGAACACGATTTCCCCTCAGATGACTGGCGCCTTTTACCAAGATTTTTATTAAGATTTTTGCTTGTCTTTAAAAGATAATCTTATGGAGGCTGTCAACAAAATGTGGATCAAGGGAGCTTATGAAAATATGAAGTAACAGTTTGTTTTTCAAATCTCTCTTTTTTTTCCAGTCTCATGCTTGCTTTAGGTAACAATTTTCTCTTTGCATGTTTACATTTCAAAGATATGGTAAAGTCAATATTTCCAAAGTACTGAGAAAGAATTGTAGGGTTTAATCTAAGAAGGAACTCAGGGGCATATTTGCCTATTATCAGAAATCTAAGCCTATTTCTATAACATTTTTCTTTTCTTTTATAATAGGATAGTTCAATGATATTTTAAGTTTCTTTTATTTATTTATTTATTTTTTGTAGCCCAATCCAGACTATAGGACATTCTGGACATGGTGGGATCCTTCTACAGAATAACAGACAATACATCAAGACTTCCTGCACATTTTCTGGACCTTTGTCAAAACTTTTTCCTGGTTATCAATATTTATGTAAATTATAAACCTCTTGAGTGATGTCTGCAGGTTTTGACATTTATTCTCTGATCTTCTTCTTTTAATCTTGTTAACAAAGTATTTTGTTTTGCTTTGTTTTCTCAAGTAAACAAGATATTTTTCTGTAGCTATCTTTGTCTTTCTTTTTCTTTTCTTTTCAATAGGATCTTACCATAGGTAAAAATAGGACCTTTGTTTAAAATGCAAGCTCTCTTAAAAATACTTTTTAGATATAAAAGTTCAGATGTTCAATATACCTCTTTCAACTGTGACTCCAAACCAATGAGTCTTTTTATGGCTTAAAACCAATATTAGGGTGGCTCAGATGGTAAAGCGTTTGATCCCTGGGTTGGGAAGATCCCCTGGAGAAGGAAATGGCAGCTCACTCCAGTACTCTTGCCTGAAAAATTCCATGGATGAAGGAGCCTCACTGGCTACAGCCCATGAGGTTGTAAAGAGTCGGATATGACTGAGCAACTTCACTATGGACATGAAAGGTGTCCTCTAAGAAATGTAGCCCTCTCAAGATGCAGAACGTCTCCAGAGAAAGCCTAAGAAACAAAGACTTTCCTTGTCTCAGGTGACAAAGAAAGCTCAATTCCCACAAAGTGGGACACCTTAAATGACTGACCTCCTAAACTATGCTACCAGAAAGGTGATACTGGGATGAGAGTTTTTTCCTTCCCAAATCAGACAATGAAAGTAGAGGCAATAAAGTCCCCTTATGAACTGAGACCCTTTATTAAGACAAACTCCCCTGAAAGCCAGCATGTTTGGACAAAGAGAAGGTTGCCTGTCACTTCATGTCTTCAGCTCCTAGCTGGCTGACTAGCTGCTGATGCAAGCCTGACAGACAACCTGTGTTTCCAAGCAGCAGAAACCAGAGGGAATATTCTCAGTGGTTACAAAGCCAAATTCTCAGGATATAAAACAAAACAATTGGAGATTCTCATCTGATGATTTTTCATCGTTATGACAAATGAAAGGGACAAAGGAAAATGTGACTCCTTCTGGGAGGCTAAGGATCAATAACCATAGGTGTTTATTACCAAAAACATGTTTACAAGAGTCACAATTCAAGATCTATTTTCACAAATGTTTTTCTCCTGCCACTGTGAATTTGGAAAGGGAGGGACAAGGAGAAATATTTATCCTCGTCTGTTGACTGTGCACTACAGACAGAGAGCTGGGAGACCGACATGGTAAGAATTCTTACCTTCTGTTAGTTGTCAGCTATCCCATGGCTCAACTTCAGTCTCCAGGGAGAGAGGGGTGTTCTGGGTTTTCACTGTCCCATCTACAATACTAGAAACTGTACAGGAGGAAGCATGTGTTTCATTTTACTCTTTTCGGTTTTTGGCTGGAGCTCTGTAATAAAATACAGATTAACAAGAGAAAAGGAAACAAATATACTAACATGTACATCTCATGTATACTTATGAGAAATGTGGGGATAAATAACTCAAAGAGGTGGCTGGAATTTGGACTTACAGAGCATCTGAACCAAAGAACAGTATATAATTAGAGGAGCGACTACAGAGAGGAAAAGAGTAGTAGGCTTTCAAATGTATCAAATTTTGGGATGATAAATACATTTGAAACTAATGGCAGATAGTAACTAGTACTAATGTTTGTTCTGTATAGTCCTCTGGGGCTGTATTGGGGCTGGTAAGTGTTCAGGGTTGTTGGTGATTAATTTATGCACAAATTTACGTTATGCTTTCTGGAAAATAAGGGGAAGACAGAGAACTTGTCTTTGATCTGCTTTTCCTCCATTGCCTTCAGCTCAAAATAATATTTGTCTCAAAGTGGAAGAGTGACATATTCTGTTAATCTTCTGTCAGTCAGTCAGTTCAGTCGCTCAGTCGTGTCTGACTCTCTGCAACCCCATGAACCACAGCATGCCAGGCCTCCCTGTCCATCACCGACTCCCAGAGTTTACCCAAACCCATGTCCATTGAATTGGTGATGCCATCCAACCATCTCATCCTCTGTCGTCCCCTTCTCCTCCTGCCCTCAACCTTTCCCAACATCAGGGTCTTTTCAAATGAGTCAGCTCTTCGCATGAGGTGGCCAAAGTACTGGAGTTTCAGCTTTAGCATCATTCCTTCCAAAGAAATCCCAGGGCTGATCTCCTTTAGAATGGACTGGTTGGATCTCCTTGCAGTCCAAGGGACTCTCAAGAGTCTTCTCCAATACCACAGTTCAAAAGCATCAATTCTTCAGTGCTCAGCCTTCTTCACAGTCCAACTCTCACATCCATACATGACCACAGGAAAAACCATAGCCTTGACTAGATGAACCTTTGTTGGCAAAGTAATGTCTCTGCTTTTGAATATGCTATCTAGGTTGGTCATAACTTTCCTTCCAAGGAGTAAGTGTCTTTCTGCCATAAGGGTGGTGTCATCTGCATATCTGAGGTTATTGATATTTCTCCCGGCAATCTTGATTGCAGCTTGTTATAGGTTTTACTATAAAGTTCCCTTGCTTTACAATGACCTTTTATGTTCTAATGTGGAAATGTGAAGTAAGGCTTTGTTAGAAAGAAGTTAGGAATGTTGTTCACATGAGGCTTACTGATCATAGTAAAACATTGATTTATAAATTAAGAATTTACAATAGACACCAAAAGAGTGAGTATAGGAATCTGTGATCAACATGGTGCTGGGCTATTTACCAATCAGAACAACAGGAGTGTGTCATGTTCTTTGTGAAAAGTGTATATAAAATAATTTTAAGTGAAAAAGATAAAGACAATATGCAAAACACCTTAATGTAAATGAATGTTAATCCAAATGGGAGCTCATCACCAGTTGAGTAAAATGTTCATTCAGGTTTTTTTCTTTATACTTGTTCAACTTCATAATAAAATAAGAGGAAGTTCCTCTTTTGGCAATAATGCTAACTCCAGTTCTTCCTGAGAAATGTCTTTAAGCAATGTCATTTCATTATTTTCTGCAGGTTAATTCTTACGATATCAGAATATATCTCTTCAAAGATAAGAAGAAAAACTTTACAAGTGTGTGGACCAAAAAGCTCTTTCTGTTTTCCACATGACTCAGAGGGTGGAGCCACCAAACCAGTGAGATAAGAGGGGAGTGAAAAGATGTTAAATAGCAAGTCCAGCTCACCCTGGTCAGTCTGGACATTTGACTTCTCAGTCAACATGAAGGCTCTCATTATTCTGGGGTTTCTCTTCCTTTCTGTTGCTGTCCAGGGCAAGGTCTTTGAGAGATGTGAGCTTGCCAGAACTCTGAAGAAACTTGGATTGGACGGCTATAAGGGAGTCAGTCTGGCAAACTGTAAGTAACTCTTCTTTCTCCTTCCAAACAGTTAACCAGGTGTGGATCTAACAGAGGATGAATAATAAGCAAGGGACTTTGAGTGAATGGGCTTTTTCTTTGTTGGAGGATTTGTACACTTACCATGGTTAAAAACATCAACTTGCTTCTTTAGAATCAGATGTACCAGGTGAAGGATTGAAGAATGGGAGAGTCAAATTCTATATCATTCTAAATGTAAGACTAGAAACTATAAAACTCCTAGAGGAGAACATAGGCAAAACACTCTCTGACATACATCACAGCAGGATCCTCTATGACCCATTGGAAATAAAAGCAAAAATAAACAAATGGGACATAATTAAACTTAAAAGCTTCTGCACAACAAAAGAAACTATAAGCAAGGTGAAAAGACGGCCTTCAGAATGGGAGAAAATAATAGCAAATGAAGCAACTGAAAAACAACTAATCTCAAAAATATACAAGTAACTCCTACAGCTCAACTCCAGAAAAATAAATGACCCAATCAAAAAATGGGCCAAAGAACTAAATAGACATTTCTCCAAAGAAGACATACAGATGGCTAACAAACACATGAAAAGATGCTCAACATCACTCATTATCAGAGAAATGCAAATCAAAACCACTATGAGGTACCATTTCATGCCAGTCAGAATGGCTGCCATCCAAAAGTCTACAAGCAATAAGTGCTGGAGAGGGTGTGGAGAAAAGGGAACCCTCTTACACTATTGGTGGGAATGCAAACTAGTACAGCTACTATGGAGAACAGTGTGGAGATTCCTTAAAAAACTGGAAATAGAACTGCCTTATGATCCAGCAATCCCACTGCTGGGCATACACACTGAGGAAACCAGAAGGGAAAGAGACACGTGTACCCCAATGTTCATCACAGCACTGTTTATAATAGCCAGGACATGGAAGCAACCTAGATGTCCATCAGCAGATGAATGGATAAGAAAGCTGTGCTACATATACACAATGGAGTATTACTCAGTCATTAAAAAGAATACATTTGAATCAGTTCTAATGAGGTGGATGAAACTGGAGCCTATTATACAGAGTGAAGTAAGCCAGAAAGAAAAACACCAATACAGTATACTAACACATATATATGGGATTTAGAAAGATGGTAACAATAACCCTGTATACAAGACAGCAAAAGAGACACTGATGTATAGAACAGTGTTATGGACTCTGTGGGAGAGGGAGAGGGTGGGGAGATTTGGGAGAATGGCATTGAAACATGTATAATATCATGTATGAAACAAGTCGCCAGTCCAGGTTCGATGCACGATACTGGATGCTTGGGGCTGGTGCACTGGGACGACCCAGAGGGATGGTATGGGGAGGGAGGAGGGAGGAGGGTTCAGGATGGGGAGCACAGGTATACCTGTGGCGGATTCATTTCGATATTTGGCAAAACCAATGCAATATTGTAAAGTTTAAAAATAAAATAAAATTAAAAAAAAATAAAAATAAAACAAAAACAAAAACAAAATAAACATGCCAGGTCCCCCTATACTCCTCTAGGGCCACTAAATTTGCCAGCTGGCACTTGTAGGCTGATTATAAAATGTTTCAACACCTGGGATATCTCTTTCAAGCCCTTGGTGTCTGACTCTAGCCATTTCCAGTTTGGAACTTTGGTTCTGCAAGCCTGAGTAAGGCGTTATTTTTCTCATTTTTATACTCCTACCAAGATGTTGGGCGTTTAACAACAATGCTTTTTCAAAAAATTACATTGAATTCATAAAACAAGAACAAGGACAGTAGGAACCTATTGCCTTTCAGTCAATATCCATATATGGATTCCTGAAATGCAACAAGAAATGACATTTTATTATTTTCACTCAAGTTGATTAATTTGCATTTTCTTCCTCAGAATTCAAGATGTGCATTAAGTAAAAATTACTCTGTATTTTAGTCCATATTTGTCAAGGTCACCACTGTATTTTTGAAATTGAACTCAGACATTTCCCCTGTATAACTATTTTTGAAAGAATGAGCAAATGACTAGATGGATAGATGCATGATATAGTCTTTCCTAGTTTATGATTCTTGTTGTTCAGATTCTAATTTGATACCCAAATCCACCTTTCAGTTCAGTTCAGTTCAGTTGCTCAGTCGTGTCCGACTCTTTGCGACCCCATGAATCACAGCACGCCAGGCCTCCCTGTCCAACTCCTGGAGTTCACCTAGACTCACGTCCATCGAGTCGGTGATGCCATCCAGCCATCTCATCCTCTGTCGTCCCCTTCTCCTCCTGCCCCCGATCCCTCCCAGCATCAGAGTCTTTTCCAATGAGTCAACTCTTTGCATGAGGTGGCCAAAGTACTGGAGTTTCAGCTTTAGCATCATTCCTTCCAAAGAACACCCAGGACTGATCTCCTTTCTCTTAAGGACGCTTTAACATGAAAGTGTTAAAATATTTTGCAAGGAAAATATTTCTTTATATTAATACTTATAAAAGTCATTAGTAAAATATTATTATTTAAAAGAACTGATTTGTCTATAAAGTGTAAATCATGTCCTGTTGTTGTTTTTCAACTAAAAATACATTTTTTTCAGGGCTGTGTTTGACCAAATGGGAAAGCAGTTATAACACAAAAGCTACAAACTACAATCCTGGCAGTGAAAGCACTGATTATGGGATATTTCAGATCAACAGCAAATGGTGGTGTAATGATGGCAAAACCCCCAACGCAGTTGACGGCTGTCATGTATCCTGCAGCGGTAAGACAAGATGATGTTGAGTGATGGCTCAGCCCCCATCTGGTTATACCTATAAGAACAGAGATTCAGTACAAATGAAAATGTCTTGAGGAGTTCATCAGGGACCTAGGAAAGCTCCATATTAATTTCTAGAAGCTCTATATTATCCTTCTCCTAATTTCTTAAGTAAGAAATTAAAGAGCTGGTATGATAAAAGGTTACTTGTTTGCTAACATCAAGAGTTTCTGTAATGACCTATGACTTTATTATAACTAGACTTGTTGATGCTCTGTAGAAAACAATACCATTTCTCTTTCTTATCTTGTTTGGGGAGATTTAGGGATAATTTGGTTGTGAGGTCTTTTTTTTTTTTTTAATCTATTCTCCTTTATTGGAAAACAAAGAATTATTAGTTAAACAAAGAGGAGGAATACATGTGATCATTTTAAAAAATTATTTTTACTTTTAATGATGAAATGTTTTAAAAAATAGTAAATTAGAAACATTAATAGACATCAATATGTTCATTATGTACTTTAACAGTTTTTAATATTTTTTAATATTTACTTCTTTTATGTATATAAATTATATGCGAAAGTGAAAGTTGCTCAGTCATGTCCAACTCTTAATGATCCCATGGACTCTACAGTCCATGGAATTCTCCAGGCCAGAATACTGGAGAGGGTGACCTTTCCCTTCTCCAGGGGATCTTCCCAATAAATTATATATATGGGTTTTTTTTTCTTGCTTAGCGATTTAAAGAAAATTAGAAACATTATGATACTTCATTTCTAATTTCTTTAGCTTGCATCTCCATAAGATACAGTTCCTATATAGATATTGTCATTCGGACAAGTTAATTTACAGATCTGTTTAATTGCAGTGAAAAAATATTCTATTGAGTTCCTTTTAAAATAGAGATATGGAATCTTTAGTGCATAAAATATTGGAGAACAATTACAAAATTTATATTGTTAAAATTTTAAATATTAAAATTCTTAATGAGAAGATTAGTCTAAGAATATTCTTTTGTATCCAGTTAATTTTCTTTAAAAATATTTTGTATTATGCAATAATACGTGGTCATTGTGTAAATATTCTTACTACTCTGAGATGTATGACCACCAGCAACTTTTGGTACCCACAGTTTCTTTCAGAATATACATCACTCATGGACATGAATGTAAAGCTAAATTACATATATCTGTACTCAGATATGAACATGTAAGCAATGTGTTTCAACAAAATAGAAATTGTACTAAACTTACTACTTTACAATATGCTCTTTATTGTACAAAATTATTTTTATCAACAAATACCAATCTTTATTATATTTCAAGATGAATAAATTCCACTAATAAAATGTTCTATAATTTATCAATCCAAATCACACTGTTAAGCACTCAAGCTGTATTTTTCCCTTTTATTAATTGCTATGGAACATCTGGTACACACATCTTGGGTACATCTCTTATTACTTCTTTAGGATAAACTTTCAGTAACAAAGTTGGTAAGCAAAAAACTGCTAGACTGGTTTCTGCATGTCTGCTTGTTTTATTTTGATTTTATAATCCCTGGTAAAAGAGAACATTCTATCACATTAGTTAATAATTCCTGGAGCTTCCATTGACTTTGGCAAATGAAAAACAGAATGCTTCTTTTCATGTCAAATAGGATGGAAAAGAATTTTCCCATGGTGTTCACAGACACATGGACTTTTTTTTTTTCACATTAATATAGTCTATTTATTATTGACAAACGTACAAAAGTAATTCAGGGAAAAATGGCTTTTTAACAATAGTGTTGGAAAAATTAGACATCTATTTGAGTAAAATAGAACTTCAGCCTATTCCTCATCTTATATAAAATTAACTCAAAATGGATCATGCACATGTGGATAAACTGTTAAACTATGAAACTTCTCGAAAAAGAAAAGATAAAAAATATGTGATTTGAACTAAGCAGAGAGTTCTTCTATATAACTTCAAAGTATGGTCCTTTGAACTTTTTTAAAAATAATAAACTGGATGCTACCAAATTCTTAATCTAATGCTATGCAAGTAATTCTAGCCAGAGAATAAAAAAGGCAAGCTGCAGACTGGAAAAAATACTTTCAAATCATAATTGACAAAGTACTTGTATTCAGAATATATAGAGAACTTCTAAAGGTTCAACAGTAAGAATAAATTCAATTAGAAAATAAAAAAAAGTTTCAGTAGACCTCTTGCCAAAGAAGATCAGTTCAGTTCAGTCACTCAGTCGTGTCCAACTCTTTGTGACCCCATGAACCACAGCACGCCAGGCCTCCCTGTCCATCACCAACTCCCAGAGTTTACCCAGACTCATGTCCATTGAGTTGGTAATGCCATCCAACCATCTCATCCTCTGTTGTACCCTTCTCCTACCCTCAATCTTTCCCAGCATCTGGGTCTTTTCAAATGAGTCAGCTCTTCCCAATAGGTGGCCAAAGTATTGGAGTTTCAGCTTCAACATCAGTCCTTTCAATGAATATTCAGAACTGATCTCCTTTAGAATGGACTGGTTGGATCTCCTTGCAGTCCAAGGGACTCTCAAGAGTCTTTTACAACACCACAGTTCAAAAGCATCAATTCTTCGGCACTCAGCTTTCTTTATAGTGCAACTCTCACATCCATACATGACTGCTGGAAAAACTGTAGCATTGACTAGAGAGACCTTGACACATGGACTCTTAAAACATACTTTTAATTGTTCTTTCCTCAGCCTAAGAGAATAAAGCTGGCCGAACCTAAACTTAAAAAGAAATTTCTGTGAATGTTGTTTTCATTTTCCACCATCTCCTTTTCAGAATTAATGGAAAATGACATCGCGAAAGCTGTAGCATGTGCCAAGCAGATTGTCAGTGAGCAAGGCATTACAGCATGGTATGTTGTTCTTGTTTGTGTGTGTGTGGGGGTGTGTGTGTGTTTTCTCCTTCCAGTTCTATTGAGATGTAATTGACACACAGCACTGTAGAAGTTTAAGACAAATAGCAGAATGATTTGACTTACATATATCATGAAATTATTATCACAATAACTGGTGAACAACCATTATATCATACGGATACAAATTAAAGAATTAGGGGAAAAAAATTTATGTGTGATGAAAAGTCTTAGGCTTTACTCTGTTAGCAATTTTCACATATAACAATAGCCATGATAATTGCATTTATCACGCTGTACATTCAGTTCGTAGTATTTATCTTATACCTAGAACGTTGCAGTACCTTTAACTGCCTTCATTCACTTTCCCACCCCTCACTTCACCCACTACAACCTCCACTGGTAACCATAAGTTCAGTTCAGTTGCTCGGTCATTTCAGACTCTTTGCAACCCCGTGGATTGCAGCACGCCAGGCTTCCCTATCCCTCACCAACTCCGGGAGTTTGCTCAAACTCATGTCCATCTAGTCCGTGATGCCATCCAACCATTTCATCCTCTGTCGTCCCCTTCTCCTAATCTGACCTCTTTTACTGTGAGTTCTTCCTATATTTGTTTGTTTGTTTTAAATATAATTGACCTACAACACTATGTAAGTTCCTGTTACAGAGCATGGTTTGTGTTAAGCATTAAAAAGGAGAACTGGGGACTTCCCTGGTGGTCCTCTGATAAGAATTCGTGCTTCTAATGCAGAGGATGTTGGACAGGGAACCACATGCCATAAGGTGCTGCTAAAAAAAGGTGGGACTCAGGAAGAATTGGGGTTTTTTTGGCAGCACTCCAGGGCATGTGGGATTCTAGCCTCCCACCCCACCATCAGGAATCAAAACCACTCCCTCAGCATTGGAAGGTCCAGTGGTCCTTAATGCTGCACCACCAGGGAAGTCTCAGGTAGAGCTGTTTTACCCTACTCTTCTGAGAGAAGGGAGAGAATATTCTCAAAGACATAAGTATGCTACTGACAACTGAAAATCACAGCTTCAGATTTATGCTAAACAATGTGGTACATAGAAACAATCTACTTTAACTGATTCAGAATCTAATTCTTTTACTCCTCAATTTATTTTAGGGGATTCTAGAGTTTTTAAGATTCTACAAATAATACCAATTTCTTGTCATATCTTGAAATAATTTTTGGAATTAAGTAAACGTGGAATGCACTCTGCAGTTGTGTTGTGAACAACACAGGACTCACCATTTGTGTTCAGCATTCTGTGCTCTAGTGAAGGCTGGTAGAGATGTGAAGTCCTTGGTATACATATCTCCAGTTAACAAATTACAATACTTGGATTTTTCTATAGCTTGTATTTCATGTACTGATGAACTATTTTGTTCTTCCAAAGGATTTGAAGTATGTACATTACAAGGAAGCTATGTTTTAGCCTAATTACAATTTGTTTCATCTTTCTCTACAGGGTGGCATGGAAAAGTCACTGTCGAGACCATGATGTCAGCAGTTATGTTGAGGGTTGCACGCTGTAACTGTGGAGTTATCGTTCTTCAGCTCATTTTGTCTCTTTTTCACATTAAGGAAGTAATAGTTGAATGAAAGCTTATACCACCATTCCTTCAAGCAAACAATGGTTTTACAGAAGCAGAAGCATATGGTCTTCTAAGAAGCTCAATGTTTATCTAATGTGTTAATTATTTGACACTAGGCCTATAATATTTTTCAGTTTGCTAGTAAAACTAATGCTGGTGAATATTTGTCTAAACTCTTAATTATCTAATATATCTCCAGTATATTCATTTATGCACCTTGCTGATCATGAAGGAATATAAAGAGGGATTAGATGAACTGTTGCTTTTTCTTAATTTCATTAGCATTATGACAAATTCAGAGACAGATGAGTCTGCAGCTATTGAAATAATTGCTGGTTAACCACAGATATGAAATGACGCATGCTGTAAAAATACATTTTCATTAAAAACTTTGCAATTCAAACCTTGTCTTTGTTTGTTTAGAGACATTTAGTGTCTCTGAAGAAATATCTATGTATATATTTTGAACAACAACAAAAAAAGGGCTTCCCTGGTGGCTTAGAGGGTAAAGTGTCTGCCTGCAATGCGTGAGACCCGGGTTCGATCCCTGGGTTGAGAAGATCCCCTGAAGAAGGAAATGGCAACCCACTCCAGTACACTTGCCTGGAAAATCCCATGGACAGAGGAGCCTAGTAGATTACAGTCCATGGGGTCACAAAGAGTTGGACACAACTGAGCAACTTCACTTTCCTTTCCTTTTGAAAAAATGACATTTAGCATTTCCAACATCCTCATCTATACCCAGACAGATATGCTGGAGAAAAAACCATAAGCATGGTGAAAGATCTTACTTAACTTTTTAAATTTTTTTGGCTAAGCTGCACAGCTTGTGGGATCTTAGTTCTCCATCTAGGGACTGAACCTTTGCCCTCAACAGTGAAAGCAGGGAGTCCTAACCACCAGACTACCAGGAAATTCCCCTCAGTTTAAATTCATAACCACAAATCTCAAATGGGCCCTCAAGACTACCTGGTCATATTAGTCACTTCTCTGCATTGGCGTCCCCACTCTTCAAAATGTCTGTCATTATTTACTTCTCCTCTCATTTCAAAGTCCAGGCACACATGCCAACTACTGGTCTTCCACACTCTCAAATCTCAGTAGATGATGTCAGAACAGAAGCAACCTCATAAAAATTCTCCCCTCCTCGCCACCATAACCGAGCTCATGTCTTTGGGTCCATCCTCCCTTCTTTCCCCTTTATCACTAGGATAAAGAGCCTATGCTTTTGCCAATTGCAGTGTCTCAACAGGTAGTCTTCATCACAGCCCTCTCACTACCCCAATTTAGGCTAAGTTTTTCCTGCATTCTGAGTTTTTCCTCTTCACTGGATCATCCCCATCACTGTATTCACTGCCCTGGTAACATTCCAGAGCTCTTGGTGTACTCTACATAATCCTCGAAGTAAAATATTATTCTCTGCTCCCTTTAACAGCAACCCTTCTGGGATGAGATATCTATTTTCATCTACTTCATGTCCTCACCTCCTTTTGCCTTTCAACTCTTCTTAACATGACTGCTACCTCACTTAGGAGAAATCTGCTTCAACCTGACTACATTCATGATGTCTTGGGGCCAATTCTAGTGATCAGCTGTTTTCTGTTCATCTTACTTGATCTCTCAGCAGCATTTGACAGAGTGAACCACTTCCTGCTTCTAGAAAAGTTTTTTCTTCCTCAGCTTCTCCTCCTTAACATCATGACTCAATGATGGCTCCTTCTCAACTCTTCATGGCTGGCTGATTTCTGCTGTTTGATTTTTAAATGTGGCAGTGCCCCAGGACTCAAGCCTATAAAAGCATTGGATAGACCTGTTTTACTTATTCATTTATTTGTTTCTTCTTGTGGAAGTGTAACTTTCAAAAGAATAGAGTGTTTCCCGCTTTTTCAGGAGATTGAAATATCTCAACCTTTCCCAAAATTTGCAAGCACAGGATAGCCTTTTAAGTTTTTGAACAGTTTGAGAACACAAGGCTGATACAGTGCCCAGTTGCTCTGGAATCCATCAGTGTGTAATTCCTGCTGCTGCTGTTGCTAAGTCGCTTCAGTCGTGTCTGACTCTATGCCACCCCATAGATGGCAGCCCACCAGGCTCTGCCGTCCCTGGGATTCTCCAGGCAAGAACACTGGAGTGGGTTGCCATTTCCTTCTCCAATGCATGAAAGTGAAACGTGAAAGTGAAGTCGCTCAGTCATGTCCGACTCTTCGTGACCCCATGGACTGCAGCCTACCAGGCTCCTCCATCCATGGGATTTTCCAGGCAAGAGTACTGGAGTGGGTCGCCATTGCCTTCTCCGGTGTAATTCCTACAGAACCTCAAAACATCATCCAAATCAGGAGGTAAACACTGACAAATTAGAATCACCTAATCATCAGATTCTATGCATTGCATCAATTGTCCCATAAGTCCTTCTTAATTACAAAGTCTAATTCAGAATTGTGTTATATTTAGTTGTTATATTTCCCAGTTACTAAATTCAGATCACCTCACATTTTCGCTGACATTTATGACTTTAACCCTTTTGAAGATCTCAAGCAGCTGTGGTATAAAATAGCCTAAGTTTTTTTTTTTTTTTTTTATGTATATTCTCTGGAATAGGTTAGGTTATACATCTTTGCAGTGGAATCTTAACCAATGGACCTCCAGGAAAGGCCCCAAAAGTGAGGTTTTTTTAATGAAATATAGTTGGATTTTGCTTTTTTATTCAGTCTGACTTTTCATTTTAGTGTCAAGCTATCCTAAGTGCTTTTTCTTTTGATTTTCAATACTTGCACTCTTCTCCTGTTATTTGCTCTTAGCCCACTTTTTCCATAAAATTTGATTATAGCTACTTTAAATAGCTTGTTGTTGTTCAGTCGCTCAGTTGTGTCTGACTCTTTGCAACCCCATGGACTGCAGCACATCAGGCTTCTCTGTCCTCCACTAGCTCCTGGAGTTTGCTTAATCTCATTTCCACTGAGTCAGTGATGCCATTCAACATCTCATCTTCTGTCTCCCCCTTCTCCTCCTGCCCTCAATCTTTCCCAGCATGAAGATCTCTTCCGGTGGCTTTGCATATGGCTTTTCCCAGCATCAGGATCTTTTCCAATGGTTCTTCATATCAGGTTTCCAAACTATTGGAGCTTCAGCTTCAGCATCTTTCCTTCCAAGGAATATTCAGGGTTAATATCCTTTAGGATTGACTGGTTTGATCTCCTTGCTGTCCAAGGGATTTTCAAAAGGATTCTCTAGCACCACAGTTTGAAAACATGAATTCTTTGATGCTCAGCCTTCTTTATTGTCCAATTCTCACAGCCATGCATGACTACTGGAAAAACCACAGCTTTGACTATACGAACCTTTTTTTTAAATCATTTAAAATTTTGTTGTTGCTGTTGTTCAGTCACTAAGTCATATCCGACTCTTTGGGACCCCATGGACTGCAGCACACCAGGCTCCACTGTCCTTTACTAACTCCTGGAATTTGCTCAAATTCATGTACATTGAGTCGGTGATGCCATCTAACCATCTCATCCACTGCCTTCCCCTTCTCCTTTTGCTTTCCAGAATGATGGTCTTCTCAATGAGTCATTCTTTATATCAAGTAGCCAAAGTATTGGAACTTCATCAGTCTTTCCAATGAATATTCAGGATTGATTTCCTTTAAAAATGACTGCTTTGATCTCCTTGCAGTCCAAGGAACTCTCTGTTTTTTCCAGTATTAGATATAATGGTCATCTGAATTAAATTCACCCAATCTTGTCCATTTTAGTTCACTGATTTCTAAAATGTCAATGTTTTCTCTTGCCATCCTCTGCTTGACCACGTTGACTTTATCTTGATTCATGGACCTAACATTCCAGGTTCTTATGCAATGTTGTTCTTTACAGCATTGGAGTTTACTTTCACCACTAGGCACATCCACAACTGACTATTTTTTTTCTACTTTGGCCCAGCCACTTCATTCTTTCTGGAACTATTTCTCTGCTCTTCTCCAGTAGCATACTAGACATCTACCGACCTGGGGGACTCATCTTGTGTCATATCTTTTTGCCTTTTCATGGGTTCATGGGTTCATACTGTTCATGGGTTTCTTGAGGCAAGACTAATGCAGTGGTTTGCCATTCCCTTTTCCAACGGACCATGTTTTGTCAGAACTCTCCACTATGACCCATCCCTCTTGGGTGGTCCTGCAAAGCATGGCTCATATCTTTATTGAGTCATGCAAGACTGTGATCCATGTGATCATTCGTTTAGCTTTCTGTGATTGTGGTTTTAGTTCTGGAGGATGTGAGATTATTCTTCTTACTTCTGTCTACCCTCTGATGGATGAGGGTAAGAGGCTCGTGCAAGCTTCCTGATGGGAGTGACTGGCTGTGGGGAAAACTGGATCTTGCTTTGGTGGGCTCAGACAGCAAAGAATCTACCTGTGATGCAGGAGATCTGGGTTCAATCCCTGGAGAAGGGAATGATTACCCACTCCAGTTATTCTTGCCTGGAAAATCCCATGGACAGAGGAGCCTGGTGGCCTACAGTCCTTGGGGTCACAAAGAGTCAGACACAGCTGAGTGACTAACACTTTTGGTGGGCAGGGCCATGCTTAGTAAATCTTTAATCCAATCATCTGCTGATGGGTGGGTCTGTTCTTACTCTCCATTAGTTGTTTGGCCTGAGGTAATTCTTTGAGAAGAGCTGACTCATTGGAAAAGACCCTGATGCTGGGCAAGATTGAAGGCAGGAGGAGAAGGGGATGACAGAGGATGAAATGGTTGGATGGCAACACCAACGCTATGAACATGAGTTTGAGTAAGCTCCGGGACTTGGTGATGGACAGGGAAGCCTGGTGGGGTCACAAAGAGTCAGACACGACTGAGTGACTGAACTGAACTGAACTGAACTGAAGCAACTCAGTCCTGGAGTGTACAAGCTCTATAGTGGGGCTACTGTTGTTGTTCAGTAACTAAGTCGTCTCCGACCTTTTGTGACCCCATGGACTGCAGCATCACAGGCTCCTCTGTCTTCCACTAGCCCCTGGGGTTTGCTCAAACTCAAACATGTCCATTGAGCTAGTGATTCTATCCAACTATTTCATTCTATTACCCCTTCTCTTCCTGCCCTCAATCTTTCCCAGCATCAGGGTCTTTCCCAGTGAATCAGCCCTTTGTATCAAGTAGCCAAAGTATTGGAGCTTCAACTGCAGCGTCAGTCCTTCCAATGAATATTCAAGGTTGATTTCCTTTAGGATTGACTGATTTGATCTCCTTGCTGTTCAAGGGACTCTCAAGAGCATTCTCCAGCACCACAGTTGGAAAACATCACTTCTTTGATGTTCAGCCTTCTTTATGGTCCAACTCTCACAGCCATACATGACTACTAGAAAAACCATCATTTTGACTATATAGAACTTTGTCAGCAAAGTCATGTCTTTGTTTTTTAATATGTTGTCTAGGTTGCTCATAGCTTTCTTTCCAAGGAGCAAGCATCTTTTAATTTCAAGGCTGCACTCACCATCCACAGTGATTTTGGAGCCCAAGAAAATAAAATCTCTCACTGCTTCAACTTTTTTCCTATTCTTTTTGCCATGAAGTGATGGGACCAGATGCCATGATCTTAGTGTTTTTGGAATGTTGAGTTTTAAGCCAGCTTTTTCACTCCCCTCTTTCACCTTCATCAGGAGGCTCTTTAGTTTGTCTTTGGTTTCTACCATTAGAAATGGTAATGGCAGTGGCATCATCTGCATATCTGAGGAGGGCTACTGGCTATCTCCACAAAGGACTGGTGCCAGCACATGCCTCCCAGGACTGCTGCTGCCTGTGCTCTTGTCCCCACGGCAGGCCACTTCCAACCCCTGCCTCCGTAGGAGAAAATCTTTTCATCCGTGTCAGACTGGCTTCTGCTCAGGATTTCGAAGCTGCTATATTTCTGAGTCATTCTCTGCTCTGCTCCTCTCCATTCATTCTGAAAATTGTTCAGGAGGTCAAAAGTCCATCACTGGTCTTAGGTGATAATTAAAGCACTGACAGGCCTGTATTCCAAAGGCTCAGGGACAATCCAGTTTCTTGTCTTTTCCAGTTTCTGGAGGCCATCTGGTCTTCCTAAAGCTGAGATGCCTGCAGCAGCAACTTCTTCCAGCCTCTGCTTAGTTAGGTTTATCAAACCTCTACCAAACTTTTCAAAGAGCCAGATTTTTATTTGTTGATTTTCTCTATTGTTTTTCTGTTTTCAATTTCACTGATTGCTGCTTTAATTTGTATTATTTCTTTTCCTCTGCTGTAGGCTTGAGTTGTTCTTCTTTTAGGTTCTAAGTTAGAAGTTCAGGGTTTTTTTTTTTTTTTTAATATATTTCACAGTTTATTCTCTATTAATATATGTCTTTAATGCTATACATTTCTCTGTAAGCACTGTTTTTACTGCATCCCATACATTTGGATGAGCTTATTTTTATTTTCATTTAGTATAAACAAATTTTTCATTTCTCTTGAGACTTTTTTTGGACCCAGTGTTATTTAGAAGTGTGATGCTTCATCTTTATTTTTAAAATATTTTTTCTGTGTATAAAATACTAGGTTGACTTTCAGTACTTTTTTTTTGCCTTTCAGTACTTTAAAAATGTTACTCCAACGACTTCATTGTTTTTGTTGTTTCTGACAAGAATTCTGATCTCACTCTTTGTTTGTCTATATGTAACTAGTCTTTGTTTTCTGGATCTTTAAAAAGCAGAAACAGCTTAACTGAGATAAAATTATTTTCATAACCCATTAGTAATCACTTCTCATTTCTCCCCAGTGCTCGTAGCACTAGCCAGCCACTAATCTCCTTTCTGTCTCTACAGGATTGCCTAACTAGACAACTCATGCATACAGTGTGTGGTCTTCTATAATTGTCATTTTTCACTTAGCATCATGTTTTCAAAATTTATCCATGTCATAACATGTATCAGTACTTCATTTCTTTTTATGGTGAAATAATATTCAGTTAGATGTATCCTTTTAAATGTATGTACCACATTTTATTTATGTGCTTATTAGTTGATAGCCATTTGAATTGTTTTCATTTTTAGCTGTTATGAATAATGCTGCTATGAACATTTGTTTACAAGATCTGCATGAATACGTGTTTTCGTTTCTTTTGAAATGAAACCTAGGAGTTGAAGTGCTGGATCATAAGGTAACTATGTGCTTAACATTTTGAAGAACTGCTAGACAATTTTCCGAATGACTGCACCATTTACATTCCTGCCAGGAGTGTATGAGATTTCTATTTCTTTGCATCCTAACCAATATATGTTATTATCTGTATTTATGAATCTAGCCAGTACCACACTGTCTTGATTACCATTGTTGTGTAGTAAGTTTTGAAACTGGGGAGTGCGAATCCTACTTTATTCTTTTCCAAGATTTTTTTTGCTACTCTGGGTCCCTTGAATTCCATATGAATTTTAGGATCAGCTTGTCAGTTTCTACAAAGAAGTTACTGGGATTCTGATAAGGATTTTGTTGAATCTATAGATCAGTTTGGAGAATATTGCTATCCTAACAATGGTAAGTCTGCTGGTCCTTGAACATGTAATTTTTCCCAATTATTTAACTTCTCTCAACAATGGCTAGTAGTTTTCAGTGTGTATGTTTTGCACTTTTTTGGTTAAATTTATTCCTGAGCATCTTATTCTTTTTTAATAAAGAATAAATAATCTTATTTTTTAATAAGAATAAATAATAATTACATTTGTAAAAGGAATTATTTTCTTAGTTTCATCTTTGGATGGTTCATTAAAAGTGCACAGACATGCAACTGACTTTTATAACTTGATCCTGTATCCTGCAACCTTGCTGAACTTGTTTATTAGTTTTTTTGTTTTTTTTAACAGATTCTTTAGGATATTCTATCAGGTTGGCCAAAAAATTCAGGTTTTTCCATAACGTTTTATGGAAAAATCCAAATGACATTTTTGGCCAACCCAATACATACAAGATCATGTCTACCGTGAATAAAGATGGCTTTACTTCTTTCCAATCTGGATGACTCTTATCCTTTTTGTAACTAATTGGTTTGGCTAGGGCCTTCAGTACAATGTTGAAAAGAAGTGGTAAACAAAGAAGGGCTTCTTTGTTTTGTTCCTGATCTTGGGGGGAAGGTATCCAGTTTAACAAAATTAACTATACAGGTTTTTTTGTAGACATCCTGTATCACACTGAAAATGTTCCCTTCTGTTCTTAGTTTGTTGAGTAGTTCCATCAGGAAATGGTGCAGGATTTTTTCAATGTTTTTTCTATATCTACTGAGATGATGATGTAATTTTTGTGTTTTCTCTTGCTGATGGGATGTGTTGCATTGTATTCAGGTGTTAAGCCAGTTAGTATTTCCGGGATAAAATCCACTAGATCATGGTGCATAATTTGCTTTATGTGTTGCTATTCAATTAGGTATTATTTTTTGAGGAGCTTTACCTCCATCTTCATAAGAAATACTGATCTGTAGTTTTCTGTTTTTGTGATGTCTTTCTTTAATTTTGGTATGAGGGTAATATTTGCCTCCTAAAATGGATTGAGTACTGTTTCTTATTCTGATTTTGGTAGTTTGTGAAGAATCGGTATTCATTCTTCTTTTATCCATTCACATTTAATGTTATTATTGATAGTTAGATTTACATCTGCAATTTTATTTTTTTTACACGTTTCATGTTTTTTTGTTCCACTATTCTTCCTTTACTGCATTTTTTCATTAAACAAGTTTTTCTAATGTAGCACTTTAATTGAATGATTTTTCACTATTTTTAGGGTTTTTTAGTAGTTGCTCTAGTTTTTACCATCTTTATCCTAACTTATCAAAATCAGCTTCAGATTTTTACCACCAAAAAATAAAACTATTCCTCTTGGCATTCAGTAGGAGGGGCTTTCCTGATGGCTCAAATGGTGAAGAATCTGCCTGCAATTTAGAAGACCCAGATTCAGTCCCTGAATTGGGAAGATCCCCTGTTAATGGGAATGACAACCCACTCCAGTATTCTTGCCTGGAGAATTCCATGGATAGACGAGTCTGGCAGGGAACAGTCATGTGGTCACAGACAGTCAAATACGACTGAGTGATTAACAACACAACAGCTTTATTGGTGTTAGGTATTTTGATTTGTAGGAAGGGGAATTCACTATCTTTTAAAAACAATTTTATATTATTTACAATTTTGCAACAGCTGTGTTCTTTTTATAGTCACACAAAAAATAAAAATAAAATACACAAATAAATAAATAAAAAGAAAAACAACGTTGAGGTTCAAGTAACCTGCAACACATATAGGAAAAAATTTAAGGATAAAATATACTTTCACGCCCAGCTTATTTTCTTTTTCCTAAAATGACAGAGTGTCCAGATCATTTATGAACCCCTGTAATTACGTATTTCTCACTGGTCTTTTTTGTTATATCAGATTTAAGTGTCAAAATAATTCTATTCAAAGGTTTTCAATGAAAGGTAAGAGAAGATAGTAGTTTTAAATTCAATAAAATTTTTTTCTGTTTAACTGACAAAATTATTAATTATAAGTAAATCATATTCTTAAAATGTTCATCAGATCAGATCAGTCACTCAGTCGTGTCCGACTCTTTGAGACCCCATGAATAGCAGCACGCCAGGCCTCCCTGTCCATCACCAACTCCTGGAGTTCACTGAGACTCACGTCCATCGAGTCAGTGATGCCATCCAGCCATCTCATCCTCTGTCATCCCCATCTCCTCCTCCCCCAATCCCTCCCAGCATCAGAGTCTTTTCCAATGAGTCAACTCTTTGCATGAGGTGGCCCAAGGACTGGAGTTTCAGCTTTAGCATCATTCCTTCCAAAGAAATCCCAGGGCTGATCTCCTTCAGAATGGACTGGTTGGATCTCCTTGCAGTCCAAGGGACTCTCAAGAGTCTTCTCCAACACCACAGTTCAAAAGCATCAATTCTTCAGTGCTCAGCCTTCTTCACAGTCCAACTCTCACATCCATACATGACCACAGGAAAAACCATAGCCTTGACTAGACGAACCTTTGTTGGCAAAGTAATGTCTCTGTTTTTGAATATGCTATCTAGGTTGGTCATAACTTTCCTTCCAAGGAGTAAGTGTCTTTTAATTTCATGCCTGCAATCACCATCTGCAGTGATTTTGGAGCCCAGAAAAATAAAGTCTGACACTGTTTCCACTGTTTCCCCATCTATTTGCCATGAAGTGGTGGGACTGGATGCCATGATCTTCGTTTTCTGAATGTTGAGCTTTAAGCCAATTTTTTCACTCTCCACTTTCACTTTCATCAAGAGGCTTTTGAGTTCCTCTTCACTTTCTGCCATAAGGGTGGTATCATCTGCATATCTGAGGTTATTGATATTTCTCCTGGCAATCTTGATTCCAGCTTGTGTTTCTTCCCGTCCAGCGTTTCTCATGATGTACTCTGCATATAAGTTAAATAAACAGGGTGACAATATACAGCTTTGACGTACTCCTTTTCCTATTTGGAACCAGTCTGTTGTTCCATGTCCATTTCTAACTGTTGCTTCCTGACCTGCATACAAATTTCTCAACAGCCAGATCAGGTGGTCTGGTATTCCCATCTCTTTCAGAATTTTCCACAGTTTATTGTGATTCACACAGTCAAAGGCTTTGGCATAGTCAATAAAGCAGAAATAGATGCTTTTCTGGAACTCTTGCTTTTCCATGATCCAGCGGATGTTGGCAATTTGATCTCTGGTTCCTCTGCCTTTTCTAAAACCGGCTTGAACATCAGGAAGTTCACGGTTCACATATTGCTGAAGCCTGGCTTGGAGAATTTTGAGCATTACTTTACTAGCGTGTGAGATGAGTGCAATTGTGCAGTAGTTTGAGCATTCTTTGGCATTGCCTTTCTTTGGGATTGGAGTGAAAACTGACCTTTTCCAGTCCTGTGGCCTCTGCTGAGTTTTCCAAATGTGCTGGCATATTGAGTGCAGCACTTTCACAGCATCATCTTTCAGGATTTGGAATAGCTCAACTGGAATTCTATCACCTCCACTAGCTTTGTTCGTAGTGATGCTTTCTAAGGCCCACTTGATTTCACATTACAGGATGTCTGGCTCTAGGTCAGTGATCACACCGTCGTGATTATCTGGGTCGTGAAGCTCTTTTTTGTACAGTTCTTCTGTGTATTCTTGCCACCTCTTCTTAATATCTTCTGCTTCTGTTAGGTCCATACCATTTCTGTCCTTTATCAAGCCCATCTTTGCATGAAATGTTCCTTTGGTATCTCTGATTTTCTTGAAGAGCTCTCTAGTCTTTCCCATTCTGTTGTTTTCCTCTATTTCTTTGCATTGATCGCTGAAGAAGGCTTTCTTATCTCTTCTTGCTATTCTTTGGAACTCTGCGTTCAGATGTTTATATCTTTCCTTTTCTCCTTTGCTTTTCACTTCTCTTCTTTTCACAGCTATTTGTAAGGCCTCCCCAGACAGCCATTTTGCTTTTTTGCATTTCTTTTCTATGGGAATGGTCTTGATCCCTGTCTCCTGTACAATGTCATGAACCTCATTTCATAGCTTATCAGGCACTCTATCTGTCAGATCTAGGCCCTTAAATCTATTTCTCACTTCCACTGTATAATCATAAGGGATTTGACTTAGGTCATACCTGAATGGTCTAGTGGTTTTCCCTACTTTCTTCAATTTCAGTCTGAATTTGGCAATAAGGAGTTCATGGTCTGAGCCACAGTCAGCTCCTGGTCTTGTTTTTGCTGACTGCATAGAGTTTCTCCATCTTTGGCTGCAAAGAATATAATCAATCTGATTTTGATGTTGACCATCTGGTGCTGTCCATGTATAGAGTCTTCTCTTGTGTTGTTGGAAGAGGGTGTTTGCTATGACCAGTGCATTTTCTTGGCAAAACTCTATTGGTCTTTGCCCTGCTTCATTCTGTATTCCAAGGCCAAATTTGCCTGCTACTCCAGGTGTTTCTTGACTTCCTACTTTTGCATTCCAGTCCCCTAGAATGAAAAGAACATCTTTTTTGGGTGTTAGTTCTAAAAGGTCTTGTAGGTCTTCATAGAACCGTTCAACTTCAGCTTCTTCAGCGTTACTGGTTTGGGCATAGACTTGGATTACTGTGATATTGAATGGTTTGCCTTGGAAACGAAGAGAGATCATTCTGTCGTTTTTGAGATTGCATCCAAGTACTGCATTTTGGATTCTTTTGTTGACCATGATGGCTACTCCATTCCTTCTGAAGGATTCCTGCCCGCAGTAGTAGATATAATGGTCATCTCAGTTAAATTCATCCATTCCAGTCCATTTCAGTTCACTGATTCCTAGAATGTCGACATTCACTCTTGCCATCTCTTGTTTGACCACTTCCAATTTGTCTTGATTCATGGACCTGACATTCCAGGTTCCTATGCAATATTGCTCTTTATAGCATCGGACCTTTCTTCTATCACCAGTCACATCCACAGCTTGGTATTCTTTTTGCTTTTTGTCCATCCCTTCATTCTTTCTGGAGTTATTTCTCCACTGATCTCCAGTAGCATATTGGGCACCTACTGACCTGGGGAGTTTCTCTTTCAGTCTCCTATCATTTTGCCTTTTCATACTGTTCATGGGGTTCTCAAGGCAAGAAAACTGAAGTGGTTTGCCATTCCCTTCTCCAGTGGACCACATTCTGTCATATCTCTCCACCATGACCTGCCCATCTTGGGTTGCCCCACGGGCATGGCTTAGTTTCATTGAGTTAGACAAGGCTGTGGTCCTAGTGTGATTAGATTGACTAGTTTTCTGTGAGTATGGTTTCAGTGTGTTTGCCCTCTGATGCCCTCTTGCAACACCTACCGTCTTACTTGGGTTTCTCTTACCTTGGGCGTGGGGTATCTCTTCAAGGCTGCTCCAGCAAAGTGCAGCCATTGCTCCTTACCTTGGACTAGGGGTATCTCCTCACCACTGCCCTTCCTGACCTTTGAGGTGGGATAGCTCCTCTAGGTCCTCCTGCGCCCACGCAGCCACGGCTTCTTAGATGTGGGGTTGGTCCTCCCGGCCACTGCCCCTGGCCTCAGACTCGGGATAACTCCTCTCATCGCCGCCCCTGACCTCGGACGTGGGGTAACTCCTCTCATTGCCGCCCTTGACCTCTGACGCTGGGTATCTCCTCTCGGCCGCCCCTCCTGACCTCCGACGCAGAGTAGCTCCTCTCGGCCATTCCTGCGCCATCGCAGTCTGGTACTCTCGGCCACTGCCCCTGACCTCGGAAGTGGGGTAACTCCTCTTGTATGCCGCCCTTCGGGCATGGGGTCCTCCCGGCTTCTGCTCCTGACCTTGGACGTGGGGTGGCTCCTCTTGGCTGCGCTTAGCGCGCCGCTGGTGGCAGCCACCTGCGCTTAGCGCGTCGGCAGCTGCCTTAAAACATTCTTATTTTGAAATAATTATAAATTCATAGAAGTTACAAAAAATGTACAGAAGAATCCTATGCACGCTCCCTCCAGCCTCTTCCACTGTTAACATTTTGCACAACTGTAGTACAGTACCAAAGTAAAAAACTGACATTGATACAATCTAGAAGGCTTATTTAAATTCACCACTCATACATGTACTTATTTGTGGGTGTGTGTATGTGTGTGTGTGGCTTTATGGTGCTTTATCACATGTGGAGTCTTGGATAATTACAATCAAGATACTTGATCATACACATCAGCCCAAGACTCCTCTCTTCCACTACTTTATAGTCATAACTCTCTACTCCCTCCCATCCCTAACCCCTATAACTGCTTCTCTATTCTCAGTCTCTTTTATTGTCATTTCATGAATGTTAAATAAGTGGAATCTTCCAGTGTGTATCCTTTTGAAATCTGTTTTTTTAATTCAGTATAATTTTCTTGATGTTCCTCCAGGATGTTGCATGTATTAATAGTTTGTTTCTTTATTGTCACTGGGTAGTCAGCCATGGTTTGGACACACCAGTTTGTTAAACCATTCGCTTGTTCAAGGAAATTTGGATAGTTCACAGTTATTGGCTATTTAAGAATAAAGTTGCTATGAATATACTTACATAGAATTTCTCATGAGGAAAGAAGACATTTCTCTGGGGTAAATACCCAAGAGTGGATTGCTGGGTTGTATAATAAGTCCATTTTAATTTTTGCATGATTTGCCAGACTATTTTCATGCTTAATAGAGAAATCTGAATACTCTTCTGAAAAAAAAAAAAAACTAAAATGGAAAAATTTACATCACTTTTTAAACAAGATTATGCTTCATGATGTGTTTAAAAAATAATTTCTCAGTGATGAATGCCCAACTGTTATGTAAATTAAGAAAGGATATTTTAATCTGCCTTATGTAGGAAGGGAAATATTTGTCCATAATGTGAAAAGGAGAGTGAGATCAAGCCAAAGTTCTAATTGAATTGACCATGGAAATTTAAAGATAACAGAAATAATTGTACAAAGAAAGTATACACAAAGATATCCAAAGCTTTCCACAATTATCAGTTGTACACACATTAAGAACTAACGTTTAAATAGTCTCTAATTGTTCCATGGCATTCCTGGCATTAGATCAATCTCTTAAAGAAAAATCACACTTCAAAAATAAATACATAAAATGGTTTTGCACAACTATATCAGTAACTAAAATCAGACACGTGGTAGATAAAGAAGTTACAGTGTGTTAAGGGTTGAGAATTGTGTTGCAATAGAATTCCTTCCCTTTCACTTCAACTTCAAAGTAATGTGGTGAACTGAAAAGGCCAAGGAACTGACCTGAATCTAAACCCCAGCTCTCCCACTCCCTATCTATATGTCTTTGGGCAGATGAATTTTCTTTCCGGGACACAGATTTTTTAATTTGTAAAATGGACATAATACCTATGTTTAAGACCCTTGCTTGAATTATGTCATTGTTTTTCAGTCATTAAGTCATGTCCAATTCTTTGTGACCCCATGGACTACAGCATGCCAGTCTCCTCTGTCCTTCACTATCTCCCAGAGTTTTCTCGGATTAATTCCATTCAGTGATAATACTATCCAACCGTCTTGTCCTCTGCCACCTTCTTCTCCTTTTGCCTTCAATCTTTCCCAGCATCAGAATCTTCTCTAATGAGTTGGCTCTTTGCATCAGGTGGCCAAAGTATTGGAGCTTCAACTTCAGCATTAGTCCTTCAAATGAACATCAGGGTTGACTTCCTTTATGATTGACTGCTTTGAACTTCTTGCAGTTCAAGGGACTCTCAAGTGACTTCTCCAGCACCACAATTTGAAAGCATCAGTTGTTTAGCACTCAGCCTTCTTTATGTCCCATGCTCACATCCGTACACGTCTATTGGAAAAACCATAGTTTTGACTATACGGACCTTTGTCAGCAAAGTGATGTCTCTGCTTTTTAATATGCTGTCTAGGTTTGTCATTCCTTCCTTTCAGGGAACAAGCATCTTTTTTTTTTTTTTCTTTTCTCTGGACAACAACATCCTTTTATGTCTTATATATTGATGTGCTCCTATGTTGGATGTATGTATACTTAAAATTGTTGCTAATCTTCTTCTTGGGTTGAGTTTTTCATTGTTATGTAGTTAGTGTCCTTCTTTGTCTCTTATAACAGTGTTTATTTTAAAGTTTATTTTGTCTGATATAAGTATTGTAACGACTTTCTTTTGGTTTCCATGTGCATGGAATAGCTTTTACCATCCCCTCACTTTCAGACTGTATGAGTCTCTTGTAAGCAGCAAATATACTGGTCTAATTTTTTTATTCATTTGGTTAGTCTTTGTCATTTGGTTGAGGCATTTAGTCCATTTGCATTTAAGGTAAAAATGGATACGTCTGTCTTATGGCCATTTTGTTAATTGTTTTGGATTTGGTTTTGTAATGTTTTTTCTTTATTCTTCTTTTCTTCTCTTCTCTTGTGATGTGATGACTATCTTCAGTTTCATTTTTAAGTTCCTTTTTGTATGTGTATCTATTATAAATTTTTGTTTTGTGGCAATTGTGAGAATTTTGTTTAGGAGTCTATAGTTATACATGCTTGTTTTAAGTTGCTAATCTCTTGATTTCAAGTAAGCAGTTTTTTAATTTCATGGCTGCAGTCACTGTCCACAGTGATTTTGGAGCCGAGGAAAATAAAACCTGTCACTATTTCCATTGTTTCCCATTCTACTGGCCATGAAGTGATGACACTGGATGCCATGATCTTAGTTTTTTGAATGTATAATTTTAAGCCAGCTTTTTCACTCTCCTCTTTCACCCTCATCAAGAGGCTCTTTAGTTCCTCTTCACTTTCTGCCATTAGAGTGGTATCATCTGCATATCTGAGGTTGTTGATATTTTTCTCAGCAATCTTGATTCTAGCTTATGATTCATCCAGCCTGGCATTTTGCATGATATAGTCTGCATATAAATTAAATAAGCAGGGTGACAATATACAACCTGTTATACTCTTTCCCCAATTTTGAATTAGTCAGTGATTGATGTATTAATTCATTACCCAAAATAGTCAAACTTCTTTCAATAGGTTCTCACATTCCAGATCATCTTTTAAGTTTTTCCCCAGGGAGTTCACAGGGACACGTCTCCCTTCATCTCAATAATTTACCTTCTTCTCTCTCCTGTATTAGAACTCTGTCTCCTAGAACCCATATATTCTGTCTTATTTGCTCTTTTAAATTTTTATTTATTTATTTTTTGGCCAAGCTGCGTGGCTTGTGGGATCTTAGTTTTGCAACTAAGGATTGAACTTGGGCCTTGGCAGTGAATGCACAAATTCCTAACCACTAGTCAGGCAAGGAATTCCCAGGAATACATCATTTTGTAATTTTTGGAGACATATGCCTTTTTAAAGTACATTTTTTTTCAAGTGGACAAAAGAACATTTTATTAACAGATCCAAATATCTTTTGTTTCTCTAAGAAGTCAAAAGCAGATAAACTTAAACATGTTTAGCAATTAATATTTCAGTATTTTCTCTTTTTTGGAAATGATTTACATATTCAATGAAGGTACCTCATTTAAAGTTAATGTTACAAAAAGATTTTGGAAACTAAGTAGACATATTTTATAAAATATAATGATGGTTGCAACATTGATTTATAAACTTTTCTCCCACTTATATCCATTTAATTTGTGTGTTCTTAAAAATTATGCTTGAGTTGCCATGAAAATTTCATGAGATATTAAAAATTAGCCCTCAGTTTATTTTTCTCATTGAAAAACCAGGCAAGTATCAAAAGTCACAGAAGCAAAGAACCTTAAAATTTACACATGGTTTTTTATCCTTAGCATATTGATATACATTAAATAAATAATTTTTATTGTAAAGTTAGTTCTTAGACTGAATTTATAATTTTATCATCTCAAGCATCTAGTGGAGATAACATAAATATATTTGACAAGGCCTAATTTATTTTATTAAAAAAATGTATTTATTTGGCTGCATCAGGTTTTAGTTGTGGCATGCGGGATCTTTATTTGCGCATGTGGGATCTAGACCAGAGACTGGACCCAGGCCCCCAGAACGGGGAGCATAGAATCTTAGCCACTGAACCAACAGGGAAATCAAGTGACTGGTCTTAATGTAAAAATTGCTTCTATTTTCTTTAAACCAATTAAATAGAGCTCTTTCACGAGTTTTTAGGAAAACTATCCAGAGGGAGAAAAATATCACACACACATAGCATACATACATAGATACATGTAAACATATAGATGAGTGCAAAGACACATCTTATAGCTTTCATTTAAGCATCGTTGTCACATAGCAAGTGCACGTGTAGCTCAGTTGCTCAGCTGTGCCCAACTCTTTGCAACCCCGTGGACTGCAGCCCTCCAGGCTCCTCTGCCTATGAGATTCTCCAGGCAAGAATACTGGAGTGGGTGGCCACCACCTCCTCAGAGTATCTTCCTGACCCAGGGATCCAACCCGTATCTTTTATGTCTCCTACTATTGGCAGGCAGGTTCATTACTACTAGTGCCATCTGGGAAGCCCCTATAAAAGAATAGTTGGATGTAAATAGGTTTCTGCCACGTGGAACAGGTTAAGTTTACCCACTACAATGGCTCAAGTATTTACCAATATTTGTGGATAAGACTTTTAGATTTTTACTTGTCTTTAAAAGATAATCTTACAGAGGCTTTGGGCAAAATCTGGAGTAAGGGAGCCTATGGAAATATCAAATAAAGTTTGTTTTTAAAATCTCTCTCAGTTATCGTTTTTTCTAGTCCCAAGTTTGCCTTAAGCAACACTTATCTCTTTGGATGCTTACATTTCAAAGATATGGTAAGGTCAGTATTTCCAAAGTACTGAGAAAGAACTGTAAAGTTTATCAGAGAAGGAATTTAGGGGCATATTTGCTTATTATCAGAAATCTAAGATAATTAATTACTATAACATTTTTCTTTCCACTAGCAGTAGGATAAAATAGTTCAATGATATTTAAAAATTTTTAAGTTTTTTATAGGGCAGCCCCAAAATACAAGAAGGTCTGGACATGGTGGGGTTAGCTTACAGAGTAATAGAGAATAAATCCAGACTTCCTGTGCATTTTCTGAACCTTCATCAAAGCTATTTGTGGCTATCAATATTTATGTATACATCACAACTGCTTGAATGATGTCAGCAGCTCTTAATGTTTATTTTCTGAACTTACCCTCCTAATCTTGTTAACAAAATGTTTTATTTTGTTTTTTTCTTACACTAACCAAGGTATTCTTCTATAGCTATCTTTTCTTTCTTTCTTTTTTTCTTTTCAATCTCATCTTCCCATAGGTACCAATAGGACCTTTGTTCAAAATGCAAGCTCTCTCAAAAACCCTTTTAAGGTGTAAAAGTTCAAATCTTCAATACACCTCTTTCAACTGTGACTCCAAACCAGTGAGTCTTCTTATGGCTTAAAACCAATATTAGGGCCTACTCATGGACACAGGGGCTTCCTGGGTAGCTCAGTTGGTAAAGAATCTGCCTCCAATGCAGGAGACCCCGGTTTAATCCCTGGGTCAAGAAGTTCCCCTGGAGAAGGGATAGACTACTCATTCCAATATTTTTGGTCTTCCCTCATGGTTCAGACAGTAAAGAATCCACCAGCAATGGGGAAGACCTGGGTTTGATCCCTGGGTTGGGAAGATCCCTTGGAGGAGGGCATGACAACCCACTCCAGTATTCTTGCCGGGAGAATCCCCATGGACAGAGGAGCCAGGTGGGCTACAGTGCATGGAGTTGCGAAGAGTCAAACATGACTGAGTGACTAAACACACACATGAACACAAGGGGTGTCCCTAAGAAATGTGGCCCTCTCAAATGCAGAGCCTCCCCAGAGAAAGCCTAAGGAAACAAAAGCCTTCCATGTCTCAGGTGGCAATGAAACCTCTATCTCTCACAAAGTGAGACACCTTAAGTCACTCATCTCCTCACCTCTGATACCAGAAAGGTGGTACTGGGATGAGAGTCTTCCCTTTACAAATCAGGCAACAAAGGTAGAGCCTGTACATAGAGGCCCCTTATGAACTGAGACTTTATTAAAGCAGACTCCCCCGAGTGTTCACATGGTTGAATACAGAGAATGTTGCCTGTCAGTTGGTGTTGTAGGCTCCCAGCTGGCTGACTAGCTGCTGAGGCAAGCCTGACAGACAACCTGCACCCCTAAAGTGGCAGAAACCATGGGGAGTATTCTCACTGGTACAAAGCCAAGTTCTCAGGATATAAAATAAAACAAATGGAGACTCTCATGGTTTTTCATGCTCATGACAAATGGCAGAGACAAATGAAAATATGACTCTTTCTGGGAGGCTAAGAATCAATAACCATAGGTGTTGATTACCAAAACCAGAGTCACAATTTAAAATCTATTTTCAAATTTTTTTTTCTCCTGCCAGTGTGCATTTGGAAAGGAAGGGACAAGAAGAAATTGTTATCCTCCTTTTTTGTCTATGCACTCTGGACAGAAAGCTAGGAGACTGACATGGTAAGAATTCTTACCTTCTACTGGTCTGTTGTCAATTAAACCATATCTCGACTATAGTCTCCATGAACAGCAAAGTGTTCTGGCCTTTCACTGTCTCGTCCTCATCACTAGAAACTGTACAGGAGACAACATGTGTAACAAAAGACAGTTTAACAAGAGAAAAGGAAACAAGTATATTAACATGTACATTTCGTGTATACTTGTGAGAAAGGCCAGGATGAGTAAATCAAAGAGTGGCTGGAATTTGGACTTAACAGATCATCTTTACCAAAGAACAGTAAATATGTAGAGGAGCAACTAGACAGAGGAAAAGAGTGCTGGGCTTCCAAGGGTGCCAAATTTTAGGATGATAAATACATTAAAAACTGATAGGCGATAGTAGCTAGTCAAAATCGTTGTTTTATAGAATCCTCTGGTGCTGTCTTGGGGCTGGTAAGTATCTGGGGTTTTGGTGATCAATATCCACACAAATTTATGTTCTGCTTTCAGGATGATAGGGGGAGGGCAGAAAACTTGTCCAGGATCTGCTTCTTCAGCTCAAAATAATCCTTGTGCCAAAGGGGAAGATTTTGGAATGGCATATTCGGTTGTTCTTCTATGGATTTTACCATCCTGTTTTTTTACTTTACAATGACACCGTGTTCTAACATGGAAATGTGAAGTAAGGCATTGTCAGATGGAGTTAGGAATGTTGTTCACCGGAGGTTTATTTATCATACTATGACATTGACTTATAAATTAAGAATTTATGATAGACACCAAAAGAGTAAGTATAGGAATCTGGCTGAGCAACATGGTGCTGTGCTATCCACCAGTCAAAACAACAGGTAGTGTGTCATGTTCTTTGTGGAAAGTGTATATAAAATAATTTAAGTGAAAAAAATGAAGACAACATACTGAAGTCACATAAAACAACTTAATGTAAATGAATGTTAATCAAAGATGGGAGCTCATTTTCAGTTGAGAAAAATGTTCATTCAGGTTTTTTTTCCTGAATACTTGCTCAACTTCATAATAAAATAGGAGGAATTTCCTCTTTTGGCAATAGTGCTAAACCCTGTTCTTTCTTTCTTAATGTCTTTAAGTAATCTCACTTCCTTATTTTCTTCAGATTAATTCTTAGGGTATCAGAATATCTCTCTTCAAACATAAGAAGAACAATGTTTCAGTCAGTGGACCAATAAACTCTTTCTGTTTTCCACGTGTTTCAGAGGGTGGAGCCACCAAACCAGTGAGATAAGAGGGGAGTGAAAAGATGTTAAATAGCAAGTGTGGCTCACCCTGGTCAGTCTGGACATTTGACTTCTCAGTCAACATGAAGGCTCTCATTATTCTGGGGTTTCTCTTCCTTTCTGTCGCTGTCCAAGGCAAGGTCTTTGAGAGATGTGAGCTTGCCAGAACTTTGAAGAAACTTGGACTGGACGGCTATAAGGGAGTCAGCCTGGCAAACTGTGAGTTAACTCTTCTTTCTCCTTCCAAACTGTTAACCAAGTGTGGAACTAACAGAGGATGAATAATGAGCAAGGGACTTTGATTGAATGGGCTTTTTCTTTGTTGGAGGATTTGTACACTTACCATGGTTAAAAACATCAACTTGCTCCTTTAGAATCAGATGTACCAGGTGAAGGACTGTGGCACGAGAGGGCCATTCTAGTCCCACTAAACGTGCCAGCTGGCACATGTAGGGCGATGATAAAATGTATTTCATCATCTCGGATATGTCTGTTAAGCCCATGGTGTTTGACTCTAGCTATTTCCAGTTTGGAAGTTGGGTTCTTCTAACCTGAGTAAGGCAATATTTTTCTCATTTTTAATTCCCCTACCAATGTTGGGCTTTTAACAGCAAGGTTTTTTTTAAAATACATTAAACTCTCAAAACAGTGACAGTAGGAACCTATTTCCCTCAATTCATTTCTATAATAAGGATCCCTGAAATACAGCAGGAAATGACATTTTATTGTGCTCACCCCAGTTATTATTTTTCGTTTTCTTCCACAGATTTCAAGAAATGGCCTTAGGAAAAGTTCCTCTGTATTTTAGTCTATATTTGTCAATGTCATCACCATATTTTTTCATATTGAATTCAGACATTTCCCTCCATAACTATTTTTGAGTGAATGAGCAAATGGCTAGATGGATGGATGGAGGACAGTCTTTCCTATTCTGTGATTCTTACTGTCTGAATTCTAATTTGGTACCCCAATTCACCTTCACGGTCATAAGAAATTTTCTCTCTCCCATAAAATCCTTATTTTTCCTAATAACATATTTTTCCTTTAGTGTGTGCATCTGCTGCTAATGACCAAACCCACTCAACTAATCTGTTGGTTTTTCTATTCTAGGCTCAGTATTAACTTAGGGATGTGTGAAGGGCAAGAGCTATTTTAATATTTTTAAAAGTTTATTATCTTGTTTCATTAGTATTACCAAATGATTTGCTAATAAAAGAATTCTCTTAAGAGAATTCTTAACACAAAAGTGTTAAAATATTTCACAAGTAAGTACATCTTCGTACTTATAAAGTAAGTTGTTAGTAAAGTAGAATTAAATAGAAACTGATTGGGCTATGAAGTGTAAGTCACATCATGTGGTTTTTCAACTAAAAATACATTTTTTTTCAGGGTTGTGTTTGACCAAATGGGAAAGCAGTTATAACACAAAAGCTACAAACTACAATCCTAGCAGTGAAAGCACTGATTATGGGATATTTCAGATTAACAGCAAATGGTGGTGTAATGATGGCAAAACCCCTAACGCAGTTGACGGCTGTCATGTATCCTGCAGCGGTAAGACAAGATGATGTTGAGTGATGGCTCAGCCCCGATCTGGTTATACTTGTAAGAACAGAGATTCAGTACAAATGAAAATGTCTTGAAGGCTTCCCTGGTGGCTCAGATGGTAGAAAATCTGCTTACAGTGAGGGAGATCCCTGTTCGGGGAGAATTCGGGGACAGAGGAGCTTGGCTGGCTACAGTCCATGTTGTCGCAAAGAGTCTAATACAAGTCAACGATTAACATTTTCACTCATCATGAAAGTTGGCTGTTTGCTAACATACAAGAGTTTCTTGAATGGCATAGCACTTTAGTATAACTGAACTTGTTGATGCTTTGTAAAGAACAATGCCATTCCTCTTATCTTGTTTGGGAAAATTTAGGGATAATTACGGAGAAGGCAGTGGCACCCCACTGCAGTTTTCTTGCCTGGAGAATCCCAGGGACAGAGGAGCCTAGTGGGCTGCCGTCTATGGGGTCACACAGAGTCGGACACGACTGAAGCGACTTAGCAGCAGCAGCAGGGATAATTAGGTTGTGTGTGTGTGTGTTTTTATTTAATATACCCTCCTTTATTGGAAAACAAAGGATTACTAGTTAGCCAAAGAGGAGGAATACCTGTGGTTCCTTGTAAAAAATTGTTTTTACTTTTTATGATGATATGTTTTAAATATATAGAAAATTTGAAATATGACTATATCAACCATCAGTATGATCATCATGTACTGAACTGAACTGAACTGAACTTTAACAGTTATTCACATTTTGTAATATTTACTTCTTCTATGTATATAAACTGTATATATATGTGTGTGTGTGTTGGCTGAGTGGTTTACAGTGAGTTTGAAACTCTTAAGTTCTTGAGCTTGGATTTCCAAAAAATACAGTTCTTATTTAAATACTGTCATTGTGATAAGTTAATTTACAGATTTGTTTAACTGGGCTGAAATAAATTTTCTATTGAGATCCTTTTAAAATAGAGATGACATACAATGTTTAGTGCATAAAATATTGGTGACCTGATACAAATTTATATTGTTAATTTTTTATATATTAAAATTCCTAATAGAGAAATTAGTCTAAGAATATTCCTTTGTATCATGTTAATTTACTTTAAAAAGCTTTTTACATTATATAATAATCTGTGGTCACTGAATAAAAATTCTCACTATCCAGAGATTTATGATAACTGGTAAGTTTTGGTATCTACATCTTTCAGAAGATACATCATTCACATACATGAATGTAAAACTATATTATGCATTTTTGTACCCACATACAAGCATGTAAGCAATGAATGACAGCAGAAATGAAATTATACTAAACTTACTGCTTTATAATATGCTGTTTATTACACAAAATTATTTTATCAACAAGTACTGATCTTTATTATATTTCAAGATAAATAAATTCCACTAAATAAATATTCTATAATTTATCAATCCAAATCTCATTGATAAGCACTTAGGCTGTGTTTCCCCCTGTTATTAATTGATATGAAACATCTGTACACACATCTTTGGGTGTGTACATCTCTTATTATTTCTTTAGAATGAACTTCCAGTAATAGAATTGCTGAGCCAAAAAATGCTGGACCCATTTCCCCCTGGTTGTTTTTGTTTTGCTTCAGTAGCTCAGCTGGTAAAGAATCCACCTACAATTCAGGAGACCCTGGTTTGATTCCTGGGTCGGGAAGTTCTCTTGGAGAAGGGATAGGCTACTCACTCCAGTATTCTTGGCCTTCCCTGGTGGCTCAGATGGTAAAGAATCTGCCCACAATACAGGTGACCTGGGTTCAATCCACAGTGGTTGCATGGCAACCCACTGCAGTATTCTTGCCTGGAGAATCACCATGGAGAGAGAAGCCTGATGGGCTACAGTCCACGGGGTCGCAAAGCGTTGGGCACGAATGAGCGACTAAGCACAGCACAGTAAAAAGAGAATCTTCTATCACATTAATTAATAAATCCAGAACTCCCAATGACTTTGGTAAATGAGAAACAAAACGCTTTAATTTCATGCCAAATAGGATAGAATGAAGAAAAGGTTTTCCCCTAACATTCACAATATGGACTCAAAAAATAATTTTAGTTGTATTTTCCTTAGCTTAAGAAAATAAAGCCTGCTGAACCTAAACTTAAAATGAAATCTCTAGGAATGTTGTTTTCATTTCTCACCATCTGCTTTTCAGAATTAATGGAAAATGACATCGCTAAAGCTGTAGCGTGTGCAAAGCATATTGTCAGTGAGCAAGGCATTACAGCATGGTACGTTGTTTTTTTGTTTTTTTGTTTTTTTCTGCTTCCAATTCTATTGAGATGTAATTGACACACAGCACTGTAGAAGTTTAAGGTGTACGGTATAAGAGTTTGACTTACATACATTATGAAATTATTATCACAGTCAGTTTAGTGAACAACCATTATGTCATATGGTTACAAAAATAAAGAAATAGAAGAAAAAAATATGTGTGTGTGATGAAAAGTGTTAGGCTATACTCTCTTAACAATTTTCATATACATATGAATTTTATGTATGAATATGTATATTCATATAAATGAATTCATTAAATTCATTTATATGAATTTTCATATATTTCTTATTTCATACATATAGCGGTATTGATTGTATTTATCACATTGTACATTACATTCCTAGTATTTTTATACCTAGAAGTTTGTAGTACCTTTAGTTGCCTTCATCCAGTTTGCCACCCCTCATCTCAACTACAACCTGCTCCTCTGGTAACCACGTATCTGACTTCTTTTTCTATGAGTTTGTTTGTATGTTTGTGTTTGAAGTATAATGGACCCACAACACTGTGTTAATTTCTATTACAGACTATGGTTTGTGTTAAGCATTAAAAAGGTGAGCTGGGGGCTTTCCTGGTGGTCCAGTTGATAAGACTTTGTGCTTCTAAGGCAGGGGGTGCTGGACAGGAAACCAACGACATCAGGTGTGGCCAAAAAAATAAGACGGTGGGGAGAACTGGGGGTTTTTTGGTAGCACCTCAGGGCACCCGAAATTTTAGCTTCCCTCTCCCGCACCAAGAATCGAACCTTGTCCACAACTTTGGAGGGGCAAAGTCTTAACAACCGGACCACCAGGGAAGTCCCAGGTGAGAGCTGTTTTACCCTACTCTTATGAGAGAAGCGAAGGAATATTTCCAAAGAACAAAGTATGCTACTGAGAACTGAAAAATTGCAGCTTTAAATTAATGCTAACAATGTACTCATATGAACACTTTACTTTAACTGACTCAGAATCTTATTCTTTTACTCTTCAATTTATTTTAGGAGATTCTAGAGTTTTTAAGATTCTACACACTCTACCTTGTCATATCTTGAAATTATTTTTGGAATTAAGTAAATGTGGAATGCACTCTGCAGTTGTGTTGTGAACAACACAGGACTCACCATTTGTGTTCAGCATTCTGTGCTCTAGTGAAGGCTGGTGGAGATGTGAAGTCCTTGGTATACGTATCTCCATTTGGCAAATAACAATACTTGGATTTGTCTATAGCTTGAATTTCATGTATTAACTATTTTGTTCTCCCAAAGGATTTGAAGTATGTACATTACAATGAAGCTGTGTTTTAGTCTTATTACCGTTTGTTTCATCTTTCTCCACAGGGTGGCATGGAAAAGTCATTGTCGAGACCATGACGTCAGCAGTTACGTTGAGGGTTGCACCCTGTAACTGTGGAGTTATCATTCTTCAGCTCATTTTATCTCTTTTTCATATTAAGGAAGTGATAGTTGAATGAAAGTTTATACCACCATTGTTTCAAACAAATAACATTTTTACAGAAGCAGGAGCATGTGGTCTTTCTTCTAAGAAGCCTAATGTTTATCTAATGTGTTAATTGATATTAGGCCTACAATATTTTTCAGTTTGCTAATGAAACTAATCTTCGTGAATATTTGTCTAAACTCTTAATTATCAAATATGTCTCCAGTACATTCAGTTCTTAATTAAAGCAAGATCATTTATGTGCCTTGCTGATCATGAAGGAATATAAAGAGGGATTAGATGAGCTGTTTCTTTTCCTTAATTTTATTAGCATAGATTCATGCATTATGACCAAATTTAGAGGCAGATAAGTATTGAAATAACTAATTAACCACAGATATGAAATTATGCATGCTGTAAAAAATACAAACATCTTCATTAAAAGCTTTGCAATTCATACCTTGTCTGTTTTGTTTAGAGCCATTTAGTGTCTCTGAAGAAATACATATGTATGTACTTGAGAAAAAATGAGCTGACACTTAGTATTTCCAACATTCTCACCTGTATCCAAACAGAAGGATATTGCTAGAGAAAAATCCATAGGCTTATTCACAGATCTCAATTAAAAAAAAAAAAAAATTGGTGGAACTGCACAGCTTTGGGGTCTTAGTTCCCCAAGCAGGTATTGAATCTCCACCCTGAACAGCAAAAGCATGGATTCCTAGCCACCAGACTGTCATTCCTTTCAGTGTGGTTAAATTCATAACCACAAATCTCAAATGGGCCCTTAAGATTGATTGGTGGTCACTTCTCTGTGAACTTTCTGTGCTGATATTCCCTGTTTACTTCTGTAAAACAGGCTGTCACTGTTTACTTCTCTCTTTCCAAAGTTCCAGCAAGCACACCAGCTACTAGCCTTCCATCCTCTACTCTCAGTAGACGACCTGGGCTCACATTACACTGACAGAACAGAATCAAGTCATACAAAATTCTACCCCCCTGGCCACCATAATAGTGTTCACACCTCTCCTGAGCCCTCCTTCCCTTCTTTCCCCTTCATCACTAGGATGTAGGGCCTCTGCTCCTGCCAAAGACAGTTTCTACATGCAGTCTTCACCATACATAGCCCCCTCACTACTCCAATTTAAGCTAAGTTTTTCCAGCATCCTGTGTTTCTTCCTCATTGCTCGATCACCCCATCACTGTGCAAACTGCCCCAAAAAAGGTTCATCTTGCAAAGGACTCTCCATGGACTCTATATCATGGACTCTACATCTCCAAATACATCATTCTTTGCTCCCTTTTACAGCAGCATTTGGGGATGAAATATCTATATTCACCCACTCCATGACCTCACCTCCCTTTGTCTTTTCATCTCTTCTTAATCTGACTGCTCTCCTCACTCAGCTGAAAAGGGCTCCAGCCTGACCCCTTCTAGGATGGCTTGGGGCCAGTTCTAGTGATCACCTGATTTCTGTTCATCCTACTTGATCTCTCAGCAGCATTTGACAGAGTGAACCACTTCCTACTTCTAGAAACGTTTTTCTTCCTTAGCTTCTCCTCCTTTACATCCTGCCTCATTGATGGCTCCTTCTCAGCCCTTCATGGCTGGCTGTTCCTCTGCTCTTTGATTTTTAACTGTGGGAGTCCCCAGGACTCAAACCTGTAAAACCATCTGAAAGAACAGTTTTACTTATTCATTTATTTTTCTTTTCTTGCCGAAGTATAACTTTCAAAAGAATAGAGTCTTTCCCACTCTTTAAAGACATTAAAATAATCTCAATCTTTCCCAAAATTTGCAAGTACACTAAAGCCTTTTACGTTTTCTGAACAGTTTTAGAATATACTGCCAATATGGTGCCCAGCCGCTCTGAATCCTTCAATATACAACTCTCACAGAACCTCAGAACATCATCCAAATCAGGAGGTGAACACTGACAAATTAGGACCACCTCGTCATCAGATCTTTGCAATTTTATCAATTGTCACATAAGTTTTTCTTCACTAAAAGGTCTGATTCAGAATCACGTGTTTAAATTGGTTGAAATGTTTCCAGTTTCCTTCAATCTAGATCATTGCTTCACTTTTTTCTTAACTTTTATCAGTTTAACCCCTTTGAAGACCGCAAGCCAACTATGGTGTAAATGGCCTAAGGTTTTTCTGATATTCTCTAGAGTAAATTAGGTTCTGCATCTTTGGCAGAGGTACCATAGATGTAATACTGTGCTCTTTCTGTTGTATCTTTCAGGTGACATGCAGTTTTGAAATATTCTATTACTTATGATGTTCACATAGATTATTTGATTAACGTAATGTCTGCAAGTCACCTTCACTCTGAGGTATTTAGAAGAGGGTGAGGTACTTTGAGAAATTTTCTTCCTCGTCAAAATGTCAATTTTTGCATGTACTTACTATATCAGCATGGACCCCTGGCTTCCTATCTTAGTGCAGTTATTACGTGTCATAATCCATGGCCATCATTTATTTTGATGTTCCTGATTTGGCCAGGAGAGCCTCTACACACTAGCTTTGGTGTTCCCATCATTCTCTGGGTACTTTTTTGTTTTCTTGTGTAAAGTGTTTTAATTCTCACCTTATTCTTTTCCTCCTTCAGCTGGAATCTTCCACTTCTCCCAAGAACCATTATTTTAAAAAACCAGCTCTGGGTAGTTGAGTGTTATTGTTTGCCTATCCCATCAATGATAAGAGCTATAGAATATATGAATTTACATAATTTTTATCTATTTAAATTGAGTTCATATAATACCTCCAGTTCCAGTCTCATACAACAAGGTTAATTCTAGTTTTTTTCCTTTTTCATGTTGGTAACTCCCTTGTATGCTGCTGCTGCTGCTGCTAAGTCACTTCAGTCGTGTCCAACTCTGTGCGAGCCCATAGACACCAGCCCACCAGGCTCCCCCGTCCCTGGGATTCTCCAGGCAAGAACACTGGAGTGGGTTGCCATTTCCTTCTCCAATGCATAAAAGTGAAACGTGAAAGTGAAGTCGCTCAGTAGTGTCCGACTCTTCGCGACCCCATGGACTGCAGCCTACCAGGCTCCTCCGTCCATGGGATTTTCCAGGCAAGAGTACTGGAGTGGGGTGCCATTGCCTTCTCCAACTCCCTTGTATGACAGTGAGAAATCGGACACCCATTGTCTTTAATATCCTTAAGATGTATTGTGAGCACAAGCATATATTTGATCAACTTGACTGTTTGTAACCAATCTCCCAACACTGCCACACCATGGATTTGATGCTGTGCACTCAGGCTTTGATACCTCTCATTGGGTCACCCCTTCTTCCACATCTGGACAGCTGCTTTGGTGTGTTATATCTTTGACACAACATGCTGGACCACTGTTTTTACAGGAAGGAGGACAGAAAGGTTTTCCTCTTGTTTATACCTGTATTCCAAGTACCTAGAACAGTGCCTATAACACGATATATGCCCAATAAAAATCAGTTACTTGAATGAATATCTCTGATTATTTAGTATATTCCCCCACCCTGGGGATTCTAAGAGTTTTCTTACTATCCAATCTCACATGATTCTAATACAGTAGCTTCTGGGGCTCCAAGTGTCAGATCTCAAATCTGTATGACCAGCCATGGGAGGACAGCAGAGGGTCCCAACTCTAGTACAACCTCTGACTTCAAGATTTTAGGACCATTTGGCTATGAATAAAGGGTTTATTCATATCAGGATATCCAGAGGTGTAAGAAGAATGAGTCAAGGTAGAGGAGCGAGGCTTGAAGTGTGACAGCTCAGATGCACAGATAGGATGTATCTAAGAAGCACCAGGACAGATGTATAACAATGGCTGACTAAAGAAATAACCAGAGAGTAGCAAAAGTTGGCCTAACAGGGAAAGCAATGGTTGTTGAAGATTTTGCTTAGTGGTTTTGATAAATGTCATGCCTTTACTTATACCTGTTATTTTAATACAATTAAGTTCTCAAGCCAAATTTTCACCCTTATTCTGAGAACGAAGTAAAAATCAGTGTGAAAGTTTCATCATGTTTAAAAGACATTCAGTTCTGATGTTGCTCAGTTTCACCTCAGGATATTATTTGAAATGCAGAGTGATATTCCAGATGATTTTACTGGGCTCTTCCTGTAGCACTAGTTATAACTAAGCCTTGAGCATATCTCTTGCACTTGTATTTAGCAGACTTACTTAAAAAATATTTTATAGAAATTGCTAAAGGGAATTTAAAAGTTATATCATGAGTGACTAAAGTCATTCAAATGGATTAGTAAGACTTCTCTATGTAGCCAAAATTTGAATTGCAGTTTCTACCATCAGGATCACAGTCAGTGATATCTAGACTGGATTACTGGCAGTAGAGTTCCCAAGCACTCAATGGGATAACAGCTATCCTTGACATAATCATACTATGCACTTGCATATTTAGTTCAGAGTTTAGTCTAACTTACTTATGAAAAAAGTAGAATTATTATCTAGTGGAATTTGGCTGAAGCTGTGCTGGGTCCATTCATTGGAGACAGTTTGCATTGTAATATATGTGGCCAAGCAAGTTCATCCAATTATGTCAGAACCTTGAATCTCAATAGTGAGGAATTTTAGTGTTTTGGCTGTCTGCTGTTTCATTGTATAGGCTTTTGAGGCTGTAAATGCAAGGTTGTGGCTGTCTGCTCAGCTGGTGCTGCAGCCCCCCCCCCCCCTGACTTCGAAAGCACAGACTACTTTCCCACCCCCATCCTGTATTGTCTGAGTTGGATCACTAGGCCAATTCGTGTCCGACTAGGGACTGTAGCCCACCAGGCTCCTCAGTCCATGGGAAGGCAAGGCCATTTCCTTCTCCAGGGGATGACCCAGAGATCGAACCCAGTATTGATTTAACAGCTCTGACCAGGGTCATCCTTGTGCCCTGTTCATGTCAGTGGACTGTCAGTATGATCAGCACAGTGAAATTGATCATGTGCTAGTCTGACCACTGTCATGTGGTTTTAGGTACAGTGAATCTTCAGCTCTAGGGTTGATTTGTTTCCGTTTCCTTGAGGCCAGTTCTCAGAATTGTGGCAGCTTATATCCTGGGTCCTGCTCCATTTCAGTATGACAGAGTACCTCAACAGACCTCACTGATTTCAACCACTTTTGGGAAAAGAGCCTTGAGTCTTCTTAACTTTTCCATTTATTCACTATTCAACAAACATAGATGACTAGAAACATTTCATAGGGCTTAAGAACATTAAAGTGTATAAGATACAATTATTGGCCTCATGGAGTTCACAAATAATTAGTATATAACTTAAGTGTTTCAATCCAGTAAGCACCACAGAAACAGAGGACAGTGCGACTGAACTATCTGGAAATCAGCTGCCAGAAAGATAGGAGAAAAAAGAGACTATATTTCATAAGAGAAGGCATAGATAGCGTGTCAAATCCTGCCAAGAAGCTAAGGAATTAAGGGAAGTGGCAGATGGATTTACTGTTTCACTAGCTTTGTTTGTAGTGATGCTTCCTAAGGCCCACTTGACTTCACATTCCAGGATGTCTGGCTCTAGGTGAGTGATCACACCATCGTGACTATCTGGGTCGTGAAGATCTTTTTGTCCAGTGCTTCTGTGTATTTTTGCCACCTCTTCTTAATATCTTCTGCTTTTGTTAGGTCCATACAATTTCTGTCCTTTATTGAGCCCATCTCTACATGTCTCCAATTTTATTTTTGTCTTTGCCTTTTAATATGTATATATTTTTAATTTTTATATATTTATTTTGGGCTGTGCTAGTCTTTGTCGCTCTTAGGGTTTTTCTCCAATTGCAACAAGCAGGGGCTATTCTCTAGCTGTTGTGCTCAGGCTTCTCACTGTGGTGGCTTCTCTTGTTGTGGAGCACTGGCTCTGGGGTGTATGGGCTTCCGTAGTTGCAGGTGCTGGGCTCTAGAGCCCAGGTTCAGTAGTTGTGGTGCATGGGCTTAGTTGCAGCAAATGGAACCTTTCTAGATCAGGGATCAAACCCTATGTTTCCTGCACTGGCAGACAATGACACAGAAGTTAGCTTTCAGAGACTCTCCTGGCCAAACCAGGGACAATGAGAACATCAAAATAAACAACAGCAATGGATTATAGCAGATAGTGGAGGTGATGGAATTCCAGTTGAACTATTTCAAATCTTAAAAGATGATGTTGTGAAAGTGCTGCACTCAATATGCCAGCAAATTTGGAAAACTCAGCAGAGGCCACAGGACTGGAAAAGGTCAGTTTTCACTCCAATCCCAAAGAAAGGCAATGCCAAAGAATGCTCAAACTACTGCACAGTTGCACTCATCTCACACGCTAGTAAAGTAATGCTCAAAATTCTCCAAGCCAGGCTTCAGCAATACATGAACTGTGAACTTCCAGATGTTCAAGCTGGTTTTAGAAAAGGCAGAGGAACCAGAGATCAAAATGCCAACATCTACTGGATCATCAAAAAAGCAAGAGAGTTCCAGAAAAACATCTATTTCTGCCTTATTGACTATGCCAAAGCCTTTGACTGTGTGAATCACAATAAACTGTGGAAAATTCTGAAAGAGATGGGAATACCAGACCACCTGACCTGCATCTTGAGAAACCTGTATGCAGGTCAGGAAGCAACAGTTAGAACTGGACATGGAACAACAGACTGGTTCTAAATAGGAAAAGGAGTACATCAAGGTTGTATATTGTCACCCTACTTATTTAACTTATATGCAGAGTACATCATGAGAAACGCTGGGCTGGAGGAAGCACAAGCTGGAATCAAGATTGCCGGGAGAAATATCAAAAACCTCAGATATGCAGATAACACCACTGTTATGGCAGAAAGTGAAGAGGAACTAAAGAGCCTCTTGATGAAAGTGAAAGAGGAAAGTGAAGAAATTGGCTTAAAACTCAACATTCAGTAAACTAAGATCATGGCATCCGGTCCTATCACTTCATGGCAAATAGATGGGGAAACAATGGAAACAGTGGCTGACTTTACTTTTCTGGGCTCCAAAGTCACTGCAGATGGCGATTGCAGCAATGAAATTAAAAGACGCTTGCTCCTTGGAAGGAAAGTTATGACCAACCTAGACAGCATATTGAAAAGCAGAGACATTCCTTTGCCAACAAAGGTCCATCTAGTCAAGGCTGTTGTTTTTCCAGTAGTCATGTATGGATGTGAGAGTTGGACTGTGAAGAAAGCTGAATGCCAAAGAATTGATGCTTTTGAACTGTGGTGTTGGAGAAGACTCTTGAGAGTCCCTTGGACTGCAAGGAGGTCCAACCAGTCCACCTAAAGGAGATCGGTCCTGGGTGTTCATTGGAAGGACTGATGCTGAAGCTGAGACTCCAATACTTTGGCCACCTGATGTGAAGAGCTGACTCATTGGGAAAGACCCTGATTCTGGGAAAGATTGAGGGCAGGAGGAGAAGGGCACGACAGAGGATGAGATGGCTGGATGACATCACCAACTCAATGGACATGAGTTTGGGTAGACTCCGGAAGTTCGTGAAGGACAGGGAGGCCTGCTGTGCTGTGGTTTATGGGGTAGCAAAGAGTTGACATGACTGAACAGATGAACTGAACTGAACTGAATGGATTATGACTCATTATAATTGGAATAAAGTAGGAAGCCAAGGGCCCATCCTGATATAATGTGTCATGCCTGCATGTGCACTTAGTCGTGTCCGACTCTGTGACCCCATGGACTGTAGCCCTTCAGGCTCCTCTGTCTGTGGGATTATACTGGCAGGTAGCCATTTCCTTTACCAGGGTTCATCTTGACCCAGAGATCGAACCCATGTCTCATGTGTCTCCTGTATTGGCAGGAGAATTCTTTACCATTGAGCCACTGGGGAAACCCATACTGATATAATAAGTGAATATAAAAATCGAAATTTTGATTAGGAACAAAATTTCTCAAAGTACCTCACCATGTCCCAAATACGTCACAGTGGAGGTGACTTGCAGACATCACCTTGATCAAATGATCAATGTGTACATCATCAGTAATAGAACATTTCAAAACTGCATGTCACCTGTAAGGATGCAATGGGAAGAACACAAAATCACTTCTATGGTATCCCTGCCAAAGGTGCATAACCTAATCTACTCCACAGAATATCAGAGAAGCCGTACGCCATTTTACACCATAGGTGGTTGAGGTCTTCAAAAGGGTTAAAGTCATAAAGTCATGCAAAAGATGAAAAAGGGATCTAGACTGAAAGAAACTGAGAAACATAACACCGACTAAAACACTTGATTTTTTTAATTAAGAAAATCTTTTGGGACAACTGATGAAATTGCATAGGATCTGATGATTAAGTGGTCCTAATTTGTCAGTGTTCACCTCCTGATTTGGATGATATTTTGAGGAGTTACACACTGAAGGATCAGAGCCACTGGGCACCATTTTGGCAGTATATTCTCAAAGTGTTCAGAAAACATATAAGACTGTAATGTACTTGCAGATTTTGGGGAAAATTGACATTATTTCAGTGTCTTCAAAAAGTTAGAAAAACTCATTTTTAATGTTATACTTCAGCTAGAAGAGACAAATAAATGAATAAATAAAGTATGTCTATCAAATGATAACAGGCTTGAGCCCTAGGGCACTCTAACCCTTAAATATCAGTCAGTAGAGAAATAGCCAGAATGGCTGAGAAGGAAGCATCAATGAAGCAGGATGTAAATGAGGAGAAGCTGAGGAAGAAAAAGTTTTTAAAAGTAGGAAGTGGTTCAGTCTGTCAAATGCTGCGGAGAGATCAAGTAGGATGAACAGAAATCGGGTGATCAGTAGAACTGGTCTCAAGGTGTCCTGGAAGGTCAGGCTGGAGCAGTTTTCAGCTGAGTAAGGACAGCAGTCAGATTGAGAAGAGTCACAAAGAGAAACGGAGGTGAGGATGTGGAGTGGGTGAATATAGATAACATCCCAGAAGTGTTGCTGTTAAAGAAAATAAAAAATGTTGCAGTTGGAGGGTTATGTAGAGCTCACAGAGAGTTCTTTGTAAGAAGCAAGTTTACCAGGGCAGTCTGTACAGTGATGGAGATGATCCAGCAATGAAGGAGAAACTCAGGATGCAGGAAACCCTCAGCCTAAACTGGAGTAGGGAGAGGGCTGTGATGAAGACTGCATATTGAGACACTGCCACTGGGAGGAGCAGACGCCCTTCATCATAGTGATAAATGGGAACGAAGTGGGGATGGGCCCAGGGAAAGATGTGAGCTCTATTATGGTGGGGATGAAGGGAGAATTTTCTGAGTTGCTTCTGTTCTGTCAGTGTAACGTGAAGCCAGGTCATCTACTGAGAGCAGAGTGTGTTGAAGCCCAGTAGTTGGGCACGTATGTTAGGACTTTGAAATGAGAGGAGAAGCAAATAGTGACAGCATTTTAAAGAGTGGGGACACCAATACAGAAGAACTGCAGAGAAGTGACTATGATGACCAAGCAGATTTGAGTGCCCATTTGAGATTTATGTTTATGAATTTAAGGTGAGGGGAATTCCTTGGTGGCCCCATGATTAGGACTCCGTGCTTTCACTGTTTAGGGTGCGAATTCAAGCCCTGGCTGGGGAACTAAGGTCCCAGAAGCTGTGTGGCACCACCAAAAAAATTTTTAATTTAAAATATTAAGTGAGATCTCTCAGCATGCTTATGGATTTCTTGCAGCAACACCCAGCTGTTTCTTTACAGGTGAAGATGTAGGAAATACTAAGTGTCAGATCATTTTTTTCCCCAAATATATACATATGTATTTCTTCAGAGACATTACATGGCTCTTAACAAATAAAGACAAGGTATGAATTGCAAAGCTTTTAATGAAAACGTTTGTATTTTTTTACAGTTTGCATAATTTCACATCTATTTAATAGCAATTAATTCAATGCTTGCAAGCTCATCTACCTCTGAATTTGTCATAAAGTGTGAATCTAAGTTAATAAAATTAAGGAAAAGCATTAGCTTGTCTAATCCTTCTTTATGTTCCAGAATCAGCAAGATGCATAATGAGTTCTTTACAAAGGCTAAAATAAGTTGATGTATAAATTGTGAGTTTATTTTTAAAGCTATGTAAATGCAACATTTCTACAAAAACATTTAAATCAAAGGCCACATTGTATGAAAACAAAATTCTTAATTCAGGCTGTTTTCATAGTTAGTCATTTGACTAACTGTCAAATTCATCTCCTTTTGGCTGGACAGATGAAAATTCACATGCCTACACAGTGGGACTTTGCCCAAGATCAATTCACTTAAAGATATTCTTTTGTAATATTTGTGTTAAATATTGGGGAATACTTGTATCATTCAAAATTAAGTCTGGGTTATTTCTTTGATTAAGAACTTAATGTACTAGAGATACATTTGCTAACTAAGGTTTTAGACAAATATTCACCAGCATTAGTTCTGTTAAGAACCTGAAAAATGTTGTAGTAATATCAAACAATTAGCATATGAGGTAAACATCAAGCCTCTTAGAAGAAAGACCACATGCTCCTGCTTCTGTAAAAGCATTATTTGTTTGAAAGAGTGGTAGTATAACATTTTACTCAACTATTACTTCTTAATATGAAAAAGAGACAAATGAGCAGAAGAAAGAAAACAACAGAGTTACAGTTTGCAACCCTGAATATAACTGCTGACATCTCGGTTTCGACACTTGTTTTTCCACGCCACCCTGTAGAGAAAGATGAAATACATGGTAATAAGGTTAAAACATATCTTCATCGTGTTATACATATTTCAGATCCTTTGGGAGAACAAAATTGTTTATCAATATATGAAATACAGGCTACAGATCGATCCAAGTATTGCTATTTATTAACTGGAGACATGTATACCAAGGAGTTTACATCTCTCCCAAGCCTTCACTAGAGCACAGAATGCTGAACACAAATATTGAGTCTTGTGTAGTCCACAACACAACTGCAAAGCGTGTTCCAAATTTACTTACTTTCGAAATTAATTTCAAGATATGACAAGAATTGGTAGAGTATGTAGAAACTTAAAAACTCTAGAAGCCCTTAAAATAAATTGAGGAATAAAAGAATTAGATTCTGAATCGGTTAAAGTAGATTATTTCTATGTAATACACTGTTGAGCATAAATCTAATTTTTTAGATTTTCAGTTCTCAGTAGCATACCTTGGTCTTTGAGAATATTCCCTCACTTGTCTCATAATAGTAGGGTAAAACTACTGTAAAACAGTAGGGTAAAACTCCCCCCGACCCTTTTTTTTTTAAACCGCACCACATGGCCTCTGGTATCTTAGGTTCCCCAACCAGGTACCAGACCCCCACCTCCTGAACTGAAAGCACAGAATCTAAACTACTAGGGAAGACTGCAGGTCTCCCTTTTAAAGCCTAACGCATGCCTTGCTCTGTAAAAGGAACTTACTTAGTGTTGCAGTTTGAAGTTTATACTTCAAACACAAACAAACCAGCTCATAGAAAAAGAGGTGAGATTTATGGTTACTAGAGGTGGCTATTGTGGGTGGCGTGAGGGGTGGGGAATTGGATGAAAGCAGTGGAAAGTACTACAGACTTCCAGGTATAAGATAAACAAACACTAGGGATGTAATGTACGACATGATAATATAGTGAATAGATCAGAGTGTAAATCCTAAGCTTTTCATTACACACACAAAACTTTTTCTTCTGTTTCTTTAACTTTTTATCCATTGAGATCACGGGTGTTCACTAAACTTACTGTGACAATCATTTTGGGGTGTACGTAAATCATTTATACTGTACACCTTAAACTTACGAAGTGCTGTGTGTCAGTTATATCTCAACAACACTGGACGGAAAACAAAGAAATAACATACCATGCTGTAATGCCTTGCCGACTGACAATCGTCTTTGCACATGCTACAGCTTGAGTGATGTCATCTTTCAGCATAGCTGAAAAAGAAGTGGTGAGAAATGAGGACAGTGCTCACAGGAATTTCATGTAAATTTTAGGTTCAGCCAGCTTTATTCTCTTAGGCTGAGGAAAGAACAACTAAAATTATTTTTTTAAGAGTCCCTTTATCTGTGAATATTGGGAGAAACTCTCTCCATTCCATCTCACTTGGCATGAAATAAAGCATTTTGTTTCTCATTTGCCAAAGTCATTGGAAGCTCTGGAACTATTAACAAATATGATAGAAGGTTCTCTTTTCACTGGACACTGTGAAAACCAAACAAAAACAAACAGAAGAACCTGGTCTAGCAGTTTTTTGCTCAGCAATTCTACTAGTGGAAATTTATTCCCAAAAAAATAATAAGATATGTACCCAAGATATATATGTTAATACAAGAGCTGGATTGATAAATTTTAGAATATTTATATAGTAGAATTCTATTCATCCAGAAAAAATAATAAAGATTAATATTTGTTAAAAAATTATTTTTTACAGTAAAGAGCGAATTGTAAGCTGGTAAATATAGTTCAGTTTCATTTTTGTTGAAGCACATTGCTTACATGTTTGTGGGTACAAATGTGCATGATACAGCTTTATATTCATGTACATGAGTGATATATATCCTGAAAGAAGATGTGGATACCAAAAGTTACCAGTGGTCATAAATCTCTGGGTAGTAAGAATTTTTATTCAATGACCACAGATTATTATATAATAAAAAATAATTTTTAAACCCTAACAATTAACTGAATACAAAAGAATATCCAGAAACTAATCTTCTTTATTAGGAATTTTAATATTAAAAATTAAACAATATCAAATTTGCAATACTTCTCAATATTTTATGCAATAATATTGTATGCAATAAATATTGTATGCAATACTTCTCAATATTTTATTCAATAAATATTGTATGTAAATAAATATGTAGCAAATACATATTTGCTAAGTAGCTTCAGTCGTGTCCGACTCTGTGAGACCCCATGGACTGTAGCCCCTCAGGCTCCTCTGTCCGTTGGGGTTCTCTCAGGCAAGAATACTGGAGTGGGCTGCCATGGCCTCCTCCAGAGGATCTTCCCAACCCAGGGATCAATCCCGTGTCTCTTACGTCTCCTGCGCTGGCAGGCAGGTTCTTTACTACTAGCCTCACCTGGCAAGCCCTAAATATTGCATATGTTATCTCAATTTGAAAAGGAACTCAATAGAATATTTGTTTCATTCTGATTAAACAAATCCATATATTAAATTGTTAGAATGATAGTGATTAAATATGAAGTGTAGTTTTTAGAGATGCACAGTAAAGAATTTAGAAATGGAAAGTAATAATGTTTCTAATTCACTTGAAAATCACTCAGCAAAAAACCACCAACTGGATAATATATACATAAAAGCAGTAAACATGACAAAATGTTAACAACTGCTAAAGCACATATTATACTGTTAAAGTACACATTTATGTTGATATACTAATGTTTCAAATTGTTCACATATTTAAAATATTTCATAATCAAAAGTTCTTTCATTTTCCAACAAAGGAGTATATATTTAAAACACACACACATAAACCTGATTATCCCTAAACCTTTCCCAAACAAGGTAAGTAGGAGGAATAGCATTGCTCTTTACAAAGCATCAACAAGTCCAGTTATAATAAAGTGATAGATCATTCCAAAAATTTTTGTATGTTAACAAACAGCAACCTTTTATGATACCAGCTGTTTAATTTCTTACTTAAGGACTTAGGTAGATAATAAAGCATTTCTAGAAGTTAAGATGGAGTTTTTCTAGGTCCCTCATGAACTCTTCAAGACCTTTTCATTTGTACTAAATCTCTCTTCTTATAGGTACCACCAAATGGGACCTGTGCCATCACTCAACAGTATCTTGTCTTACCACTGCAGGATACACCACAGCCGTTAACTGCTTTTGGGGTTTTGCCATCATTACACCACCATTTGCTGTTGATCTGAAATATCCCATAATCAGTGCTTTTGCTTCCAGGATTGTAGTTTGTAACTCGTGTGTTATAACGGCTTTCTCCATAGGTCAAACACATTCCTGAAAAAAAATGTATTTTTAGTAATAAACAGCAACATCATATGCCTTATATTTCATAGCACAATTCTATTTTACTAATGATTTGTTTCAGAAGCATAAAGATATATTTTACTTGTAAATATTTTAACACTTGGTGTTGAGGGCCCTTAAGAGAATTCTTTTGTTAGCCAATCATTTGAAAATACTAATGAAATAAGATAACATATTGCAAAAATATTAAAATAGCTGTGTCTTCTATTACTATTACCCTTCCCGTGCTCCCATCCCTAGGTAAGATTGAGCCTAGAGTGGAAAAAGCAAGAGTTGGTGAGTCATTAGCAGCAGATGTATATGCTAATGGGAAAATACCTTTATTAGAAAAAGTAAGGATTTTCTAGGAGAAAGAAAATTTCTTATGATACCTAAAGGTGAATTTGGGTATCAAAATAGAATCCAGACAACAAGAATCATAGAATAGGAAAGACTATGTCATCCAGCCAGCCAGCCAGTTGCTCATTCGTTCAAAAATAACTTATGGAGGGGAAATATATGAATTCAATCTGAAAAATACAGTGAGGACGTTGACAAATATGGACTAAAGTACACAGCCACTTTTCCTTAAGGTACATCTTTAATTCTGTGGAAGAAAATGAAAATTAATTAATGGAGAGTTAAAACAATAAGATATATTTTCATGCTGCATTTCAGGGATCCTTATGTAGATATTGATTGAGGGAATTAGGTTCCTACTGTCCCTGTTTTAAGAGTTCAATGTAAGTTTTAAAAAACTTTGTTTAAAAGCTCAACATCATGGTAGGGGGATTAAAAATGAAAAAAAAAAAAAAGCAACACTGCCTACTTAGGCTTGCAGAACACGAGTTCCAAACTGGAAATGAGTAGAGTCAAACACCAAGGGCTTGACAGACCTATCCCAGCTTCTGAAATATATCTTAGAGTCAGCCTTCATGTGCCAGCTGGCAAATTTAGTGGCACTAGAGGAGTATATGGGAATCTGGCATGCTTAGAATGGTATAGAATTTGACCCTCCCATGACTCATTCCTTCACCTGGTACATCTGATTCTAAAGGAAACTTTGATGTTTTTAACCATTGTAAATGTGCAAACCTGCCAAGAAATAAAAAGGCCCATTCACTCAAAGTCTCTTTCTTCTTCCTCTGTTAGTGTCTGTTCCACACCTGGCTAACTGTTTGAAAGGATGAAGAAGAGTTAACTTACAATTTGCCAGGCTGACTCCCTTATAGCCATCCAGTCCATATCTTCTCAGAGTTCTGGCAAGCTCACACCTCTCAAATTTCTTGCCCTGGACAGTGACAGAAAGGAGGAGAAGCCCCAGAATAAGGACAGCCTTCATGTTGACTGAGAAGCCAGACCTCCAGGCTGACCAGGGTGAGCTGGACTTGGTATTTAACATCTTTTCAGTTCCCTCTTCTCTGATCAGTTTGGGGGCTCCACCCTTGGAGACATGTGGAAAGCAGGGACGTTTTATTACTTCACTGACACTAAAAGTTTTGTTCTGTATGTTTGCAGAGGGATATTCTGATGTCCTAAGAGTTAATTGCAAGAAAATAATGAAATATACTGCTCAGGAAGAACTGGGATTAGCACTATTGAATTTGAGCAACTATAAAGGAAAACAAAAAACCCTGAATGAACATTTTACACAACTGAAAATGAGTTCCCATCTTGATTAACATTCACTTGCATGGTGTTGTTTTATATGCTTTCATTATATTGTCTTCATCTTTTTCCTTAAAATTGTATTATATACATTTTTATATATGTATATATTTATTATATACATTTATGTATTATATACACAAAACAACATGACATGCTCTCTGGTGTTCTGACAGGTATGTAGCACCACACCATGTTGCTCAACCAGATTCCTCTGCCAACTTTTTTGGTGTCTATTACAAATTCTTATTTTATGAATCAGTGTTTTACTATAATAAATAAGCTCATGTGAACAATATTCCTAACTCCTTTCTGACAATGTCTTATTTCACATTTCCATGTTAGAACATATAATGCAAAAGAACTTAACAGTAAAGTCTACAGAAAGATAACAGAATATGCCACCTAAAAATCTTCCCCTTTAGCACAAGGATTATTTTGAGCTGAAGACAACTGAGAAGAAACAGATCCAAGAAAAATTCTCTGCCCTCCTCCTGTTTTCCTGAAAGCAAAGCATAAATTTGTGCAGATATTAATCACCAACAACCTTGGTGATTATTGACACTTATCAGCCCCAAGACAGCAACAGAGGATTCAACAAAATAACCTTTACTGAGTAGCTAGTATCTTCCATCAGTTTCTAATGTATTTATTGTTCCACAATTTGCCAACCTTGAAGCCTAGCACTGGTTTCCTCTGTCTTGTTGCTACTTTAAAAGTATATTGTTCTTTGGTCAAGATAATCTGTAAGTCCAAGTTCTAACCATGTTTTTAAGTTACTCCCGCTAACATTTCTCATAAGTATATATGAGATCTACATGTTAATATATTTGTTTACTTTTCTCTTGTTAATCTTTTGCACAGAACCCCAGCCAAAAACTTAATAAGGTAAAATGAAACAAAAGTTTCCTCCTCTACAGTTTCTAGTGATGAGACAGTGAAAGGTTGGAACACTCCACTCTCCCTGGAGACTGCAGTTGAGATATGGGATAACTGACAACAGGCCTGAGAATTTTTACCGTCAGTCTCCCAGCTCTCTGTCTGTAGTGCACAGTCAAAAGAGGAAGATAACAGTTTTTCCTTGTCCCTTTGTGAATTCACACTGGCAGAAGAAAAACATTTGTGAAAATTGATCTTGAATTGGGACTCTTGTGAATTTGGTTTTGGTAATCAACACCTATGGTTATTGATTCTTAGCCTTCCTGAAGGAGTCATGCTTTCCTTTGTCGCTGTCATTTGTCAGAAGAATGAAAAGCCATGAGATGAGAATCTCCATTTGTTTTATGTATTGAGAACTTGGCTTTGTCACCAGTGAGAATACTCCCTCTGGGTCCTGCCACTGGGGGGTGCAGGTTGTCTGTCAGGCTTGCATCAGCAGCTAGCCAGCCAGCTGGGAGCCTGAGACATGAAGTGACAGGCAACACTCTCTTTGTCCAACCATGCCAGCCTTTAGGGGAGTTTGAATAAAGTATCCAAGTCCATAAGAGGCCATAATGGCCTCTACCTTTGTTGCCTGGTTTTGAGGGGAAAACTCTCTTAGTAGTATCATCTTCTGGTAACACAGGTTAGGAGGCCAGTGATTTAAGGTGTCACTTGGTGGGAGATAGAGGTTTCTTTGCTACCTGTGACATGGAAGGTCTTTGCTGTCTTAGGCTTTCTCTGGAGAGGCTCTGCATCTTGAGAGGGCTACATTTCTTAGGGGACACCTCTCATGTCCATGGGTAAGCCCTAATATTTTTTTTTTTAATTTATTTATTTTAATTGGAGGCTAATTACTTTACAATATTGTAGTGGTTAACATCAACATGAATCAGCCACGGGTGCACGTGTGTTCCCCATCCAGACCCCTCTCCCACCTCCCTCCCCATCCCATCCCCCAGGGTCATCACAGTGCACCAGTCCTGAGCACCCTGTCTCATGCATCGAACCTGGACTGGCGATCCGCTTCACATATGATAATATACACGTTTCAGTGCTACCCTCTAAAATCATCCCACCCTCACCTTCTCCCACAGAGTCCAAAAGACTGTTCTTTACATCTGTGTCTCTTTTGCTGTCTCACATATAGGGTCATCATTACCATCTTTCTAAATTCCATATATATGTGTTAATATTAGTATTTTTCTTTCTGGCTTACTTCACTCTGTATAATAGGCTCCAGTTTCATCCACCTCATTAGAACTGATCCAAATGCATTCTTTTTATTGACTGAATAATATTCCACTGTATATATGTACCACAGCTTTCTTATCCATTCACCTGCCGATGGGCATCTAGGTTGCTTCCATGTCCTGGCTATTGTAAACAGTGCTGTGATGAACATTGGGGTACATATGTCTCTTTCAGTTCTGGTTTCCTTGGTTTGTATGCCCAGCAGTGGGATTGCTGGGTCATATGACAGTTCTATTTCCAGTTTTTTAAGGAATCTCCACACTATTCTCCATAGTGGCTGTACTAGTTTGCATTCCCACTAATATTGGTTTTAAGTCATAAAAAGACTCACTGGTTTGAAGTCAGAACTGAAATACATATACTGAAGATTTGTAGTTTTATACCTAAAAGGATTTTTAAATTTTTATCTATTTATGGCTGAACTGGGTCTTCGTTGCTGCATGCAGGCTTTCTCCGGTTGCTGCAAGCAGGGGCTGCTCTCTAGATGTAGGGAGTGAGCATCTCATTGTAGTGGCTTCTCTTGTTACCAAGCATGGGCTCCAGACCCCTGGGTTCAGTTGTTGCAAAGTGTACCCTCAATAGTTGTGGTGCAAAGGCTTAGTTGCCCCTCAGCATGTGGAATTTTCCCAATCAGGGATCAAACCCATGTCCCTTGCATTGGCAGGAGGATTCCTAACTACTGGACCACCAGGGAAGTACCTAAAAGGACTTTTTACAACTAAGTTATTTTATTTTTGGCTGTCCCGGGTCTTCATTGCTGCACGAGCTTTTCTCTAGTTGTGCAGAGAGGGTGCTACTCTCTAGTGTGTGGGCTTCTCGTTCTCATTGTAGTGGCTTCTCTTGTTTTGGACCACAGGCTCTAGGGCACATGGGCTTCAGTAGTTGGGATTCATGGGCTCAGTAATGCAGGTCCCAGCCTCGAGAGAACAGGCTCAGGCATTGTGGTGCACAGGCTTGGTTGCTCTGGGGCATGTGGGATCATCCTATATCAGGGATTGAACCCGTGTATACTGCACTGGCAGGTGGATTCTTTACCACTGAGCTACCAGGGAAGACTGATAAAAGGATTTTTCAAAGAGCTCTAATCTGGACAGGTTCAACATTGGGAAAGGAGTTCATCAAGGTTGTATATTGTCACACTGCTTACTTCACTTCTACACAGAGTGCATGTGTGCCTGCATGATAAGTCACTTCACTAGTGTCCAGCTCTTTGCAACCCTGTGGACTGTAGCCCACCAGACTCCCCTATCCATGGGGATTCTCCAGGCAAAAATACTGGAGTGGGTTGCTATGCCCTCATCTAGGGAATCTTCCTAACCCAGGGATCAAACCTGCTTCTCTATGTTTTCTGCATTGGCAGGCGGGTTCTTTACCACTAGCGCCACCTGGGAAGCCCTCTATGCAGAACACATCATGTGAAATTCTGGACTGGATGAAGTACAAGATGGAATCCAGATTGCTGGGAGAAATATCAATAACCTCAGATACGCAGATGACACCACCCTAATGGCGGAAAGCAAAGAGTAACTAAAGAGCCTCTTGATGAAGGTGAAAGAGGAGAGTGAAAAGCTGACTTAAAACTCAAAATTTTAAAAACTAAGATCATGGCATCTGGTCCCATCACTTCCTGGCAAGTGGATGCGGAAAAAAATGGAAACAGTGACAGACTTTATTTTCTTGAGCTCCAAAATTACTGTGGACAGTGAGTGCAGTCATGAAATTAAAAGACGCTTGTTCCTTGGGAAAAAAAGCTATGATAAACCTAGACAGCAAGTTCAAAAGCAGAGACATTACTTTGTCAACAAAGGTCCATCCAGTGAGAGCTATGGTTTTTCCAGTGGTCATGTATGGATGTGAGAGTTGGACCATCCGTCTGAAGGCTGAGGACCAAAGAATTGATGCTTTCAAACTGTTGTGCTAGAGAAGATTCTTGAGAGTCCCTTGGACTGTAAGGAGATCAAACCAGTTGATCCTAAAGGAAATCAACCCTGAATATTCACTGGAAGGACTGATGCTGAAGCTGAAGTTTCAATAATTTGGCCACCTGATGCAAAGTGTGGGCTTACTGGAAAAGACCCTGATGCTGGGAAAGATTGAGGGCAGGAGGAGAAGAGGGTGACAGAGAATGAGAGGGTGGGATGGCATCATTGACTCAATGAACATGAGTTTGAGCAAGCTCTGGGAGATGGTGAAGGACAGGGAAGCCTGCTGTGCTCCAGCCATGGGGTCACAAAGAGCTGGACACAACTGAGTGAGCAGCAACAACAATCTTAAACAAATGTCCTCTTGATACCTATAGGAAGATCAGATTGAAGAAAGAGAGGAGAGAGAAAGAAAGAAAAGAGAGAAGTATATATAGAATACCTTGGCTAGTGTGAGAAAAACTAAAACACTTCCTTAACAAGATTAGGAGGGGAATATCAGAGAAAAACTTCAAGATTGCAAATGGTACTCAAGTAGGTATAAAACTTATGTAAATATTGATAGCCAGGAAATAGCTTTGACAAAGGTCCAGAGAATATACAGAAAGGCTTGATAGATTTTCCCTTACTCTGTAAGCAGACCCCATCAGGTCCAGACCCCCCCCCATATTTGGGGCTGGCACTACCAAATAAAAATTATCGAGCTATATTATCCTACCACCAAAGAAAAGAAAAACATTATAGTACTTATCCTAGATTTCTGTTAATAGGCAAATATGCCCCTGAGTTCCTTCTTAGATAAAACCTACAATTCTTTCTCAGTCTCTTGGAAATGCTGACCTTACCATATCTTTAAAGTGTAAGCATCCAAAGAGATAAATGCTGACTAAAGCAAACATGGGACTGGGAAAAAAAAGAGAGAGAGAGATTTTATTAAAAAATAAATAAATTGCTATTTGGTATTTCCATAAGCTCTCTTGGCCCTAGATTTTGTTCACAGTCTCCATAAGATTATTTATTAAAGACAAGTAAAAATCTTAAAAGTACATTTCCAGAAATACTGGTAAAATGCTTCAGCCATCTGAATGGGTAAACTTAATTTGTTCCATCTGCCAGAAACACCATTTAGATCCAGCTCTTCTTTTATAATAATTATAAGAATATAGCTATTCTTTTTGCTTTAATTTACAAACCATAGAAGTTTATTTCTCACAGTTCTGGAGGCTGGAATGTCCAAGGTCAAGGCACTGGCACTGTGGATTCTTCTACAGGTTCTCTTCCTGGTTTGCAGCCAGGACCTTCTTGCTGTTCCTCACATGGTAGAAGGGTCTCTGTGGGGTCTGTTTTATGAGAACACTAATCCCATTTGTGAAGGCTCCACCTTTATGATCTGAGAACTGCTCAAAGGTCTCATCTCCTAATATATCATCTTTGGGGTTTTAGGATGTCAACATCTGAATTCGGGGGAATACAAACAATATAAATATTCTTATATAAGTTCATCTCAAGTTTCAGTGGTAATGTTTTGAAATTTTTATCTCTAAAAGGGAGTTAGCTTCCTGCCCTAGAAATTTGCTACCAGTTGATAATTGCTTAAATGAATATTCTTATGTTTCAGGATTAGTTCTCAAGAATTTTCAGTGTTCTGGGACTCTGTCAAGTGATCTTAATTAGGAGTTCTGGGTTATTGAAAAAAGGGGGAATCTATTAACAGGTCTTCCTTGACTTACTGTGGGGTTACATTCTGATAACCCATCATAAGTCAGAAATAACATAAGTCAAAAATGCATTCTATACCCCTAACCTACCAAACATCAGAGTTTTGCCTAGCATACCTTAAACCTCCCTGGGATACATTCATTAGCCTACAGTCAGGCAAAATCATCTGACACAAAGTCTGTTTTAGAATTAAGTGTTGAATATGTCATGCAATATTGAATATGCTCTTGAAAGTAGAAGACAGAATGGTTGTCTGGGTACAGAATTGTTTTAAGTATATTGGTTATTTACCCTTGTAAACAAAAGGTAACACTAGCCTGGGAAAAGATCACATTTCAAACTCCAAGTATATTTTCTACTGAATGTGTTAGGGGAAGCACAGTGATTGAAACCACCCTCCCTGGCCAGGCACCATAGTAACCATCTGCATGAGTTGTTTTATGACAGGAGAACCTGATAAGGAATACAGAACTAATAAGCCACCACCAACCAGAAGAGTTTGGGAAAGGTTGAAAGGAGACACCGCGTGTCCATCCACTTCCCAGAATCCCTCTCGCTAGCATCCATCTTGGCTGAGCGATACGTGCTCCACCAAGAAAGACTCTGAATTAGAATGATTGGCCAAAGACCATCCAGAAACTAATCCCATCACCATTAAACCCAAGACTGTGAGCCACGCGGCAGAGCTGTTCTCCTGGGTTCACTTACCCTACTGCTCTCCACCCAGGTGCCCTTTCCCAATAAAATCTCTTGCTTTGTCAGCACATGTGTCTCCTCAGACAATTCATTTCCGAGTGTTAGAAAAAAGCCCTGTTTCGGGCCCTGGAAGGGGTCCCCCTTCCTGCAACAAATGCATACCACTTCCACACCATTGTAAAGTTGAAAAACCATAAGCCATGTTGAAGTGGGCAGACCTTCTGTACTGTAATAGCAAATTCAGACACAGTGCATACCATGTCCCAGGCATTATTCTAAAAAGCTTAATATGTATTAATTCCCTTAACTCCCCTTGAAAAAGGTATTGTCAATATTGGCATTTTACAGATGAGGAAACAGAAATTCACTGAAGCCCAGCAGTTTGCCACAGCCCCTCTGGGAGTGAGTAAAAGGCCCCCCTGCCTGCCCACCTGCTTTTCCTGTAAGCTCTACCCAACACTTCAGTAAAATACCTATTAAAGGCCCATCAGAGCGCCTCTAACAGAAAGTTGATCTGAAAGCAGGCCAGTTAGTAGAGTTGGGATCTGTGGGAAATGGAAGGACAGGCTTGATATCAGAGTGCTGTATCATCCTTTTGTTGTTGCTGTTCACTTAGCATTCCATTTAAGGGTCATACTAAGGCACATAGAAGGAGAGGCCTACCTGTGTTTTTGTTTATAGGTTCTCTTGCATGCAAGAAGCTGACAGGGCAGATAATCAAACCTTGTGCTCATTGTGCTCATTGATACTAGGGTAATTCCCTGGCTCCACCAGAAAAATAGCTTCAGGGAGAAGTCACAGTTCCCAGGAGCCACCAAATACTTGCAAAGGCTGGAGTTTTACTTCCTCATCAAGAATGAGCCTCTCCAAAGAAATGCAGGAAACTAAGTATGCAAATTCTTGAAAGTATACATTTGCCTGGTGTGAATCACTACTTGCTTAATGAGGTGCTTTGTTAAGAAAACAGCTTTGTATAAGGATGGGGGGAGAAACAGGGACAGGAGGTGGTGGAGATGGTGCTGGAAAGGGATGGGCAGGATAAATAACTGTTAGGGCAAATGTATTAATTCTATCTGCAGAGTCTTTTGGTTTTTAATTTTTATTGGTTTGGGTGTTTTGGAGGGTTTTTCAGGTTTTGGTGTCATTTTGGTTTGTTTTTTTGGCAGATCTTTCTCTTTAATTCTACAAGGTGAGAATGACCAAGCAGAAGACAGACCCTCTGATCTTAGTGATAGTTTCCAAAGTTACTTGTTACTCACTTGGTGGCTGTTGAACTCTGAAATCTTCTCTTTTACTTTCTGAGAATGGTGAGAATTCCATTTTTAAAAGTTTGCACACAGAAAACATCAGGATTCTGTAAACTTCATAAGAAGTTGGGTTTTGGCTTTGTGTCTGGCAGAGAGTCCCTTTATCCAGGAGAGTTGGTTTTGATCTTTGTAAGCAACGAGGCTTACCATGACTGCTCCTCTGTCTTCAGCAGCCACAGGTCTGCTTGTTGCCTGGTGTGTGCACCCTCTCCTCGCCTTAGCCACCCTGTGTGGATGCAAGAGATTAATTAAACCCTGTGCAGTTCCTTTTCTTTCAAGTTCTGCTTGAGAGAACGTTCTGATTTTCAAGTGAGAAAATTTGTTTAAGTTCTAGTCATTCTGGAGCAGCACCCTGAGGTGTCTTGCCACAAGTTGCTGCTGCTACTGCTGCTAAGTCGCTTCAGTCGTGTCCGACTCTGTGCGAGCCCATAGACCGCAGCCCAACAGGCTTCCCCGTCCCTGGGATTCTCCAGGCAAGAACACTGGAGTGGGTTGCCATTTCCTTCTCCAATGCATGAAAGTGAAAAGTCAAAGTGAAGTCGCTCAGTCATGTCCGACTCTTAGCGACCCCACGGACTGCAGCCTACCAGGCTCCTCCATTCATGGGATTTTCCAGGCAAGAGTACTGGAGTGGGGTGCCATTGCCTTCTCCATGCCACAAGTTAAAATCCTTGAATTATGGGCGGGGAGGTGATACCTTAAATTCAAATCTTTTTCTTGCATGTGTGATCTCTCAAGGAAAATGTTCTAAGTCCATGCCTTATAGGTAAAACTGAGCATGTCATTAGATGATGGAGGCTTAATAAAAAATGGAGGCTTCTCTTTTGGCTCAGTGGTAAAGAATTAGCCTGCCAATGCAGGAGATGCAGGTTCGATCCCTGGGTCAGGAAGATTGCCTGGAGAAGGAAATGGCAGCCCACTCCAGTGTTCTTGAGTGGGAAATCCCACAGACAGAGGAGCCTGGTCATGGGGTCACGAAAGAGTCAGACATCTGGGTTGCTTCCATGTCCTGGCTATTATAAACAGTGCTGCAATGAACATTGGGGTACACGTGTCTCTTTCCCTTCTGGTTTCCTCAGTGTGTATGCCCAGCAGTGGGATTGCTGGATCAGATGTCCATCAGCAGATGAATGGATAAGGAAGCTGTGGTACATATACACAATGGAGTATTACTCAGCCATTAAAAAGAATACATTTGAAGCAGTTCTAATGAGGTGGATGAAACTGGAGCCTATTATACAGAGTGAAGTAAGCCAGAAAGAAAAACACCAATACAGTATACTAACGCATATATATGGAATTTAGAAAGATGGTAACAATAACCCTGTGTACGAGACAGCAAAAGAGACACTGATGTATAGAACAGTCTTATGGACTCTGGGGGAGAGGGAGAAGGTGGTAAGATTTGGGAGAATGGCATTGAAACATGTAAAATATCATGTATGAAACGAGTTGCCAGTCCAGGTTCAATGCATGATACTGGATGCTTGGGGCTAGTGCACTGGGACGACGCAGAGGGATGGTATGGGGAGGGAGGAGGGAGGAGGGTTCAGGATGGGGAACACATGTATACCTGTGGCAGATTCATTTTGATATTTGGCAAAACTAATACAATTTTGTAAAGTTTAAAAATAAAAAATAATAATAAATAAAAAATAAAAATTGGAAAAAAAAATAAAAGAAAGAGTCAGACATGACTTAGTGACTATAACAACAGCAACAATGAAAGATGTTTGTCTGAGAATTTACACGGCAGGCTTAGAAATCCAGGAACTTGACTGGCATCCTTCAGAAAAGCCCAAGCCTCATTGCCTTTTTCCGGATAAATTTTCTGCAGGCGTTTGTGTGTTTGGGAAGGGTAAGTGCTTCAAGGAAGACAGGGAGCTAGCATGCAGGGTGTGGGTGAGGCCGGGAATGGTGTTCCTGTCCCTTGTGTCATGCCTGTGTCATCTTCGTGCCACCCTCCACCCCTGGCTTGCTTTTCAAATTTCTGTTGTTTTGCAAGCGAGGCAAGCCAAGCAGAGGCACTGTAGTTCTTGGGGGATAAGTTGTTATGAAGCTCATAGTTGGGAAAGGGTGGTGTTTAAGATCTGTTAGATCTTATTTTAAGACAAAACAGAGGTAATTACTCTATTTCTTTATGGACCACCTGCAGAACTACTGGAGGTACTGACTTTTAAAAAGAAGAGTTTTCTATACCCCCCACCAAAGTTGATATTAAGCCCTGAGAATCTGCTACTTTAATAGGCACCCCATGTTTTTTCAAATATTAACTGTAAATCTTAGAGCTTTGCAGAGTATTTCATAGACTGAAGGGATATATCCATGTGCACCATTCTCTCTCTTTAAAAAAATTACTTCCACACTGAGAGTAATGGCCAACCTGCAAAGAGACTCCCTATCCTGCCTCACTTAGCCCTGGAAAGGATTCAGTTCAGTTCAGTTGCTCAGTCGTGTCCGACTCTTTGCGAACCTATGGACTGCAGCACGCCAGGCCTCCCTGTCCATCACCAAGTCCTGGAGTCTACTCAAATTCATGTCCACTGAGTCAATGATGCCATCCAACCATCTCGTCTTCTGCCCTCCCCTTCTCCTCCTGCCTTCAATCTTTCCCAACATCAGGATCTTTACAAAGGAGTCCGTTCTTCCAATCAGGTGGCCAAAGTATTGGAGTTTCAGCTTCAGCATCAGTCCTTCCATTGAATATTCAGGACTGATTTCCTTTAGCATGGACTGGTTGGATCTCCTTGCAGTTCAAGGGACTCTCAAGGATCTTCTCCAACCCCACAGTTCAAAGCATCAATTCTTTGGCCCTCAGCTTTCTTTATAGTCTAACTCTCACATCCATACATGATTACTGGAGGACGTTTGTTGGCAAAGTAATGTCTCTGCTTCTTAATATGCTGTCTAGGTTAGTCATAGCTTTTCTTCCAAAGAGCAAGTGTCTTTTAATTTCATGGCTTCAGTCGCCATCTGCACTGATTTTGGAGCCACAAAAATATAAAGTCTGACACTGTTTCCACTGTTTCCCCATCAATTTGCCATGAAGTGATGGGACTAGAAGCCATAATCTTAGTTTTCTGAATGTTGAGTTTTAACCCAACTGTTTCACTCTCCTCTTTCACTTTCATCAAGAAGCTCTTTAGTTCTATGCTTTCTGCCAGAAGGGTGGTGTCATCTGCATATCTGAGGTTATTGATATTTCTCCCAGCCATCTCGATTCCAGCTTGTGCTTCATTCCAGCGTTTCTCATGATGTACTCTGCATATAAGTTAAATAAGCAGGGTGACAATATACAGCCTTGACATACTCCTTTTCCTATTTGGAACCAGTCTGTTGTTCCATGTCCAGTTCTAACTGTTGCTTCCTGACCTGCATACAGATTTCTTAAGAGGCAGGTCAGGTGGTCTTGTATTCCCATCTCTTTCAGAATTTTCCACAGTTTATTGTGATCCACATAGTCAAAGGCTTTGGCGTAGTCAATAAAGCAGAAATAGATGTTTTTCTGGAACTCTCTTGCCTTTTTGATGATAGTTCTATGTATATGTTACCCTGTGCCCCCACCATGGCTAACTGGATTTTAGTTAGACCTGGGATACAAGTTTGTTGATCAATTAGAGTTTCTTAAAATTTAAAGTAAATAAAAAAAGCAATTGTCATTAGTCTATGATGAGTACTCATAAACCAGGGGACTGAATGCACCAATGAGTCATGTATCAGGGACAGAGAGAGGCTGCAGACAAATTTAGCCTCTACCACTGGGCAGCTTTGCCCTGTCCAGGTACCTGCAATTGGACAGGTTTTGGCAAAAGGTTTGTCCCAGTTTCTCTTGGTAAACCAGGTTTGGTCATTATATTAGTCACACATTGCCAAAGTTAGTTACAAACATTTTTTTTTTTTTCCTGTGATGATGTTAAACATGTACTTTAAACAAATTTAAATGTGCAATAGAGTAACTATAGTCACTGTGCTGTACTTCATATTCCCATGACTTGTTTTGTAACTGGAAGTTAGTACTTTTGGACCTTCTTCACCTTTTCTCCCACTGCCCACCGCCTTCCCCCACTTCTGGCAACTATCCATCTGTTCTCCATATCTCTGAGCTTGGTTTTCTTTCCTGTTGTTGCTGTTTTGTTTGTTTATTTATCCCACGCTGGGTCTTTGTTGTAGCCCTTGGGATCTTTGATCTTCACTGGGGCATGTGGGATCTTTAGTTGCAACACTTGGGATATTTTTTTTCTTCAGTTGCATCTTTGGGATCTAGTTCTCTGACCAAAGCTCAAACCTGGGCTCCATGCAGTGGGATTGTGGAGTGTTAATCACTCCACAACAAGGAAGTTCCTGTTGGTTCACAAAGTGGAAGAGGAACTTTCAGAGTTCAACAGGCACCAAGTGAGTAAAAAGTGACTTTGGAAACTAAGATCAGAAAGTCTGTCCTCTACCTGGACATTCTCATCTTGTAGAATTAAAAGATCTGCCAAGATGACATGATCCTCTACATAGAAAACCCTAAAGATTCCACCAGAAAATTACTAGAAATAATCAATGACTATAGTAAAGTTGCAGGATATAAAATCAACACACAGAAATCCCTTGCATTCCTATACACTAATAATGAGAAAACAGAAAGAGAAATTAAGGAAACAATTCCATTCACCATTGCAACGGAAAGAATAAAATACTTAGGAATATATCTACCTAAAGAAACTAAAGACCTATATATAGAAAACTATAAAACACTGGTGAAAGGAATCAAAGAGGACACTAATAGATGGAGAAATATACCATGTTCATGGATTGGAAGAATCAATATAGTGAAAATGAGTATACTACCCAAAGCAATTTATAGATTCAATGCAATCCCTATCAAGCTACCAACAGTATTCTTCACAGAGCTAGAACAAATAATTTCACAATTTGTATGGAAATACAAAAAACCTCGAATAGCCAAAGCGATCTTGAGAAAGAAGAATGGAATTGGAGGAATCAACCTGCCTGACTTCAGGCTCTACTACAAAGCCACAGTTATCAAGACAGTATGGTACTGGCACAAAGACAGAAATATTGATCAATGGAATAAAATAGAAAGCCCAGAGATAAATCCACGCACATATGGACACCTTATTTTCGACAAAGGAGGCAAGAATATACAATGGATTAAAGACAATCTCTTTAACAAGTGGTGCTGGGAAATCTTGTCAACCACTTGTAAAAGAATGAAACTGGACCACTTTCTAACACCATACACAAAAATAAACTCAAAATGGATTAAAGATCTAAACGTAAGACCTGAAACTATAAAACTCCTAGAGGAGAACATAGGCAAAACACTCTCTGACATACATCACAGCAGGATCCTCTACAGCCCACCTCCCAGAATATTGGAAATAAAAGCAAAAATAAACAAATGGGACCTAATTAACCTTAAAAGCTTCTGCACATCAAAGGAAACTATTAGCAAGGTGAAAAGACAGCCTTCAGAATGGGAGAAAATAATAGCAAATGAAGCAACCGACAAACAACTAATCTCAAAAATATACAAGCAACTCCTACAGCTCAACTCCAGAAAAATAAACGACCCAATCAAAAAATGGGCCAAAGAACTAAATAGACATTTCTCCAAAGAAGACATACAGATGGCTAACAAACACATGAAAAGATGCTCAACATCACTCATTATCAGAGAAATGCAAATCAAAACCACTATGAGGTACCATTTCACACCAGTCAGAATGGCTGCGATCAAAAGTCTACAAATAATAAATGCTGGAGAGGGTGTGGAGAAAAGGGAACCCTCTTACACTGTTGGTGGGAATGCAAACTAGTACAGCCACTATGGAGGACAGTGTGGAGATTCCTTAAAAAACTGGAAATAGAACTACCTTATGATCCAGCAATCCCACTGCTGGGCATACACACTGAGGAAACCAGAAGGAAAGAGACACGTGTACCCCAATGTTCATCGCAGCACTGTTTATAATAGCCAAGACATGGAAGCAACCTTCTAGATGTCCATCAGCAGATGAATGGATAAGAAAGCTGTGGTACATATACACAATGGAGTATTACTCAGCCATTAAAAAGAATACATTTGAATCAGTTCTAATGAGGTGGATGAAACTGGAGCCTATTATGCAGAGTGAAGTAAGCCAGAAGGAAAAACATAAATACAGTATACTAACGCATATATATGGAATTTAGAAAGATGGTAACAATAACCCTGTATACGAGACAGCAAAAAGACACTGATGTATAGAACAGTCTTATGGACTCTGTGGGAGAGGAGAGGGTGGGAAGATTTAGGAGAATGGCAATGAAACATGTAAAATATCATGTAGGAAACGAGTTGCCAGTCCAGGTTCGATGCATGATGCTGGATGCTTGGGGCTGGTGCTGGACGGCCCAGAGGGATGGTATGGGGCAGGAGGAGGGAGGAGGGTTCGGGATGGGGAACACATGTATACCTGTGGCGGATTCATTTTGATATTTGGCAAAACTAATACAATTATGTAAAGTTTAAAAATAAAATAAAATTAGAAAAAAATAAATAAATAAAGATCTGCCAAAAAAAAAAAAAACAAGCCAAAATGAAACCAAAACCAAAAAAGCAACAAAAATTTAAAAACCACAAAACCCTGCAGATGGAATTAATACTGTTCGGTAGGTAGAATAAGGAAAAGGAGTCCAAAATGGCGGTGGCTAAAAGACAAAGAAAGAAAAAGCCCGCGAAAATAGAACAAAAGAAGGTCTGAGGACCGGAGTGAGGACCTCAGGTAAAACAATCAACACTCCTGGCTGGCTCAGTTTACATAGGACAGGCCCAGGGAGACACAAACATATAAAAAGAGGAGCCAAAGCTAGCTCTCTCTCTCTCTCTCTCTTCTGCGCGCTGGGGTGCTCTTCTTTTTTCGTCTTTGGATCGACGTGCCCACACGCCTTAAAGATGGATTTTCCTGCTATCTTCTATATAAAATAAAGTTGTTTAACACTGATTTGTCTAAAAGCTATAACATGGTCCTTTCGAGACCTGAGAGCTATAACACGGTCTATCCAAGACCTGAGAGCTGTGACACGCCGAGGGGGCTTTAATGTCCGTCACTCCAAATCTTTGTTGTGACGAGACAAAGAACCGAGGAGCATACACTCGTGTGACAATACATTTCCCCTGACAGATATTTAACCTTTCCACTCCTTTCCAGCACCATCTCCACCACCACCCTCTGGCTGCATTTCTCCCCCCATTCATAGTCAAAGCTGTTTTCTTAACTCAGCTAGTAGTGATTCATTCCAGACAGTGTATACTTTCAAGAGTTTGCATACTTAGCTTCCCATGTTTCTTTAGAGAGGCTCATTCTTGATGAGGAAGTAAAACTCCAGCCTTTGCAAGTATTTGGTGGCTCCTGGGAACTGTGACTTCTCCCTGAAGCTATTTTTCTGGTGGACCCAGGGAATTACCTTAGTAACAATGAGCACAATGAACACATGGTTTGATTATCTGCCCTGTCAGTTTCTCACATGAAAAAAAAAGGAATAAACAAAAACACAGGTAGGCCTCTCCTTGTGTGTAACTTAGAATAATCACTTGAATGGAATGCTAAGTGAACAGCAACAATAAAAGGAGATCTGATAGAGCACTCTGACATCAAGCTTGTACTTCCATTTCCCACAGATTCCAA